>NC_082697.1:34682697-34762690 GCF_949987515.2 Delphinus delphis | reverse complement strand
GGCAAGGATAAGGACTGCTCTGTGTTAACTCAGTTTTCAAACATCAACTGGGATCTGAAGCTCTTCTGTCAATTGGTTTCCTTCCTTCTCTCCTTCCAAAGTCCCCAGAGATGGGTGAAAATCTTGCCCTGCAAGTGTACACCCAAAGATCTAATTATACCAGCAGCAACTCAGTTTGTGGTATAGTATTTGTTTCTTTGTGCCCCCCAAAGCCTCCCCCTTTAATTTACTGTGGAATCAGAAACAGCAGGTTCTTTCAACAGCTCTGTGAATTAAACAGAGCAAACATTTAGCTAAAAATAAATTTAAGGATGGCTTCCTATATAGGAGTTACAAACAATCTCACAATCCCAGGCCTTAAACCTCATACTCTATGTTTGGATGATAGATTTAGTGCAGTAATGGCTCCAATTCTCCGCTCCTCCCTTTGCATCAGGGCTGGCCTTATGACTTGTTTTGGTCAAAAGAATGTGGTGGAGACCTGTGTACTCCACATTCTCTCAAAACTCTGCTGCTGCCATCTACAAAAGTCTGAGATAGCCAGGTGGAGGGTGGAAGATAACACGAAGCAGAGAACAGCTGTCCTAGCTGAGGCCCTCCCAGAGTAGCCGGCCTGCCAGTGCCTCCAGATGCTTAAAAGAGCCCAGCCCAGAAGAAGGGTATTTTCCAAGTTAATAAAGCTAGAGTTTGATTGAGCAGGACTCAATGGCACATCTTCAGATTTGTAGTCCAGCATCTTACCACAGCTTGCAAAAATAGAGGCAATTCCTATGATCTCAGAATTTCCTATGCCTATCCTCTTTTTGGCTTTTATTATATTGAAATCTTTACTAAAGAGTAGACCTGAAGGCCATATTGTTATTAGTTGATGAACTTGCACACATTACTTAACTTTAACTTTTTGGCCTTAGTTTCCCCCAAAATACTGCTAACAGCACACTCAGGTATCCAGAAAAATACCTTTGGTTCACCCTATGTGAGATTTCCCACTTCAGATAAGTTGCAGAAGCCTATTCATTTCACATCAATACTATCTCACTTTTATCCCACTGATATCAGCCAGTTTTAAGCTTCCATTACCTATCAAAGGTCTAGAGTGATAACTTAAATGTGTACTTGTTTCCTTGGGGCTCCTCAAATCCATCCTGCATCTAAATTCGGTAGGCGCTTTATAAAGCTCAGTTCAGCCAGGCATTGTCCAGCTTAAGACCCTCTGGCTCCTCACTGCTTCTCTAAGTACAAAAGCCTGAAAATGACTGCAGACACCTTTGTCGCTTTTGCTTTACGGAAACCCCACATCCACCTTTGCCTGGGATTTTCCCACTTTACGTCTCTTATCTTAGTGCTCAGTTCAGTTTAGCATTTGTCCTGCCCCTTTTCACTCCCAAAATTGAAGCAGTTTTGATGGTAAACTACATGATCATACTTTGTATCTTTAACTGTTTTCTTTTTGTGGACTTTCTCATGGTCTGAAAGTCCCGATCTATTTCTTTGAATGGCTAATGCATGACATTTTCCTCAATGCCTGTGCGTCTCTCTTGTAAGATTTAAGTGAAAATGAAAGTTGTCTGTTTGCATGTGGAGAGAGGGGCAGGAGAGGTGTTCACCAGCAAACAGGGGAAAATTTTCAACTTTGACCCCACTGAGAAAGGACACTACCTTCTTTCTTATTTAAACTCTGTGAATGTTCCGATGTGTGCCGTTTTCACTCCACATTACTCCTACTGTTGTTAGATGTAAAGAAAGGCTTTGTGATTCTTGGCCAAAGGAAGATTGGCAATTTGCTCACTTCTTCTGGGGATTGAAAAAGGAGACAAAGTTATAGAAGTGGTGGGAAAGGAAAATCGGTCCTGGGCCCTCTTGGGCGGCAGGTGCAGGCTTGCTCTGCAAACTCACCTGAGAGATTTGCACTAATATGAACCCTGTTTCTCATCCCTGGAGAGACAGACCTGCTTGAACATCTGTCTCAAGCAGCATGAAGAGTACCCAAGGAGAAGAGTCTCAGGACCCTGAGACGTTAGAACCCTGACCATCTCTTCCCAGGTATGCTTGTTGTTACACGTGTGCTTGTGCATGTATTAATAACCCCCCAATTTCTTCAGCAATATTAGAGATCATGGAAGGCTAACTATGCTTTACCATTATACGAAACACAGAATGCATTCCCAGTTCCAAATAACTGAGTAATGTCTATTTAAGCACTGGGGTGAGGGAACTTCAGGCAAAGATGTGACAGTCTCCAAGAGAAGTCTATTTTTGCAGAGGAGGTGGTACACCCCCATCCCCCACAGTTAAACTGGACACATTTAAAAATTACTACTATAGGATGTATCACCAGGAAAAAATCAGAATCATACGTGACATTGGAGGTCATCCTAGATTAGAAAATTGAGATCCAATGTAAGAAAACTAAAAAGAAATAAGTTGTGGTCATTACCTGATAAGAAATCCCTGCTTTTTCCTACTCTTGGCATCTTTTCTTTCTTTCTCTTTCTTTCTTTCTTTCCTTCTTTCTTTCTTTCTTTCTCTCTCTCTCTCCCTCTCTCTCTCTCCCTCTCTCTGTCTCTTTCTCTCTTTCTTTCTTTCTTTCTTTCTTTCTTTCTTTCTTTCTTTCTTTCTTTCTTTCTTTCTTTCTTTCTTTCTTTCTTTTCTTTCTTTCTTCCTTCCATGAAAGTGAAAGGACTCAGAACAGCCACAAAATAGATATGTAGGAAAGGGGATTTACCAAAGGGAGCAGATGTTTTTCTAATTCTGAAAATGTATAAGGTTGAAACATGCCTTTCAAAGCTAGAGATAGGCACAGATTACCACCCTGTATGGGTTATGGGCACTTGGGGATTTCTTGTCCATTTAATATTTTTTGAAGTTTAATATCTCAGCAGTGAAAGGAAACAGAAGTGGCTAATTCTGAACCTAAGCGTTCTTTCCTGACCCCTTGGTACCTAGGCACAATAGGGTGAGTTCAGGACTGAGAAAGGTCTTAACTCCCTGTTTCCTGTCTTTTGTTAGTTTTAATCTGACACTTAAACATACTTCAATGTGGACTTTTGTGTGGGAATGCCTTTGATTTCTTTTTTCCACTCCTGAGGAATGCCAGCTAAGAGAGGGAGAAAAATAGAATAAAGTTCTAATCATATGTAATATATATATTAAGAAGTGATGTGGTGCTTTTTTTTTTTTTAACCTGAGAAGTATAATGATCTTTTCTTAGAAGGAATCTGGTCCTAGGAAGAGGGTATACTCCTCCTATTCCTTTCAAGTGTGCATATCTCCATGAGAAATTTGCACTGCAAGGCTCTTGGTACCACATCTTGTGTTTGTAGTTGGAGGCTGAAGCTGGGGTACTTGTCTTTGGGAAAGTGAGAGCTATTCCCATTTTAGGGAATGATGTAGTCAGCCCTACCAAATGCACAAATCTTCTGGTTATGTGTTTGGGGATGGGGTGAGGAAGGGCTCCTTGACGACCCAATGAAATGTTTCCTTGGCTTCATAAACTATTCCCTTGAGCTAGTTGACCCAGTTACCTGGTCAGTCATTTCGGTGGATCATCAGTTGACTATGACTAATGGGTCATTAGCTCTGGAACTTTTGCTTAATGTGATCTGCTCAGCTGCCTTTATGGAGAAACACTCCTATTTCTACTTGAATAAGTGGGACCATGTCTGTGGGGGAATGATACATATGCTTTAGTTAGGGAGAATGATGGAAAAGCAAATAACAGGCAAGGGTGAGTAATAATGATTAAGCAACACAGTTAACATTGTGCCCTTATGACCACATTTTTAATAGAGTGTGATACATACTTGTGATTCAGAAACCTACAAACTGAGAATTACTGTATGGAAAACATATTGGCTACAATATATTGGTGACATTTTAACATATGTATATGAATATGTGTATATTAATATGTATATATACCAGGCTCTATTGTATTATTCTGTTGATGTTTTCATTTAGTGTTATTATTTTAACAGGTATAGTAGTTTTACTTTCATATTACCTTGCAACTATTGTATTAGGCTGTTCAATAGAAAACATTCTCTGTATTCTATTAACACATACTCAACCTACACTAAACTATTTGGTAGTTTATGCGCAGACACAGTAAATAAAGATATTCAGTTATAGTGTCAAAGCATAATTTTCAAAAAGGTAAAATCATGACTCATGCAAATATAAAATGAGTACATGTAAAAGATTTTGTTTAACTCAATAAATGAGGGAACCAGTAATATGTTAAAACATGTCCACATGAGAATTTGGCTTACTGGAACTTAAATAATTCATCTGTGATTCTGTGAGCAGTAATCATTCATATTGCTTATCATTTTCTACAAATTAGCAGTCACCCCTACAGAATGTAATTTTTAAAAATACATTTCCAAGTCTTGGATAATTTTCCCTGACAAGAGTCTTTATTCCTTCACTTACTAATTCAAGTACTTTTGAGAGTCTAGTATGAGCATATATTAGAGACTGTTATACACAGATGAACAGGAGAAGGTGTCTGTTTTATGGACCTCAATATTTAGCGGGAGGAGAGGGGTAGACTCAGATAACTATAGTTCATTTGATAAAAGCCAGTAGAATCTTAGTGAACATTCTGGGCACTACTGGAAGAAAGGTTGTTTGAGCAGAGTCTCACTGGTTGAAAAGCTCACCAGCAAGAAAAAGAGATGTGATGTTTGGGGGTCAAGAGGCAGGCTTTCCATTCTACCTGGAGGGGACAGAGTGCAAAAAGACTCATGGGTGTGAAAAAGCAAGTTATATTTATGGGAAGTGCAAGTATTGATAAAAAATCCAGGACTGGGGAGTGGTGTGGCTGGAGATGAGATCCCTGAGACAGAAAAGGCAGAAGGAATTGATAAACCACATTATGCTAAAGGAGGCAGAAGACTAATCCTGAATTTTAAGCAGGACTAAAACTATATTAAGACTATATTAAGTAGTAATAACTTTAGCATTTCAGATCTCACTCTGAAACAATGTAAAGTTGTGTCAGGAAAATCAGTTAAAATGCTGTGACAATGGACCTGTGGGGAGAGGATCAGAATTCAACCTGTTCCCGCCCCCAAACATTCTAACACTTTGAGTGGACATATTGGATTCATTTGTTTGTTTTTGGAGAAGGCAATCGCCTGACATACTTCTTTCTGCCACTTTTATTTTTACCTCTGATCCTTTCGTTTTCTCACCCCGCCCCTTGCTCCACGTTTTCTTTCCTCTCTCTTTTCTCTCTCTCTCTTTGTGCCTGTGTCCCCGCAGGCTAGCACTCTAGGAAACACCTGCCACATGTCTAGGTACTGTGATAGCTCCTGAAGAATCAGTGACGCTGGGAGGTGTTCTGATTTTCAAGGCAATTCTGGACACTGACACATTCCTACTCTCTGATTCTTATTTGTAAATCAACTGCGAAAGCACCATGACATCATCCTAAGCAAGGTAAAATGCAACTGCTGTCTTCTGCTTTATAATTATCACACACCAGTCTGGGTTTCCTGATCCCTCTCAGGACTGAAATCCCTTCACTCCCATCAACAAGCATTTACAGGTCACCTCCCAGGATGGGTTATTTCCACAGATGGCTAATTTGGTCCATTTGCATTGACTCGTGGTAATTTCCTCTCTAGGGGGTGAGATTTTTCTGACAATATTAATTTCTTTTAAAAAGCAGTAGTAGTGGGGGAAGATGGAGGAGGGAGCAAGAAGAGGATCCTTATGTAACTTCCAATGTTCTAAATTTATCACAGTCCCATCAAAACTCCCAGCGAATTCAGTGAAAGTGATTTTATCCAAATGTCTTGATAAATTTAACCTGATTAAGACAATTCACATTTAACTGTGAAATGATCAATAACCAACCCATCTAAGCTTGATGTTCATTTTAAAAGAGATTATTAACCAGAAGGAATCTCAAGCTGAGTCAATTTGGAGTATTAAGTAGAAGGAAAGAACTTAAAGCAGCTTAACAGGAAGAAGATGTTTGATCAATTAATATTGACCACTTCCAAAAATAAAATTATTATTCACCCTATGACAAGATAAGAATAACTCTGGGCAAGTCTGAAACAATAACCTCCTGGGTTTCTTTGTTTGTTTTGTGGCCAGGGCTTGCTGGATCTCAGTTCCCCAACCAGGGATGGAACCCAGGCACCCTGCAGTGGGAGCACAGAGTCCTAACCACTGGACCACAAGGGAATTCCCTAACCTCCTGGTTCTATTGCTGTGAAATGGTTGACTGGGTCATACCTATCCTGGGCTCAGTTTGTACATCCCTGAAGTGAGCAGCTCTAATAGAATAGGGATAAAAGTAAGCCATGAAAAATTAGAACACTTTTTTATTATTCCTTTTCAAATATGACAATTAAAAAAGGAAGGAAAAAAAAAGGAAATGAAAGAAAAGAAATCTAGCTGAAAAAAGTCTGCACATAACACACGCTCGTCGTGTGAAAATGAACTTCCTAAATCCAACTAAAGCAAACCAGAATGACACAACATTCAATTGCACAGTGTCATAAGGTGATAATGGAAGTTCCCCTCTGTACCTTCAGGATCCTCACTCCCATTCATTTTTCAGAGATAATTAGTGTTAATTTCTTGTATATCTTTCCAAAAATGTACTTAGGGCATTGCCTTAGTTAAGGTTCTTTTGGTTTCAGGCCACAAAAATAAATTCCAGTTGACTTAAGCCACAAAAAAGAATTTACTGGAAGGATGCTGGGGTATTTCGCGGAACTGAAGCAGGATTAAATCCCTAAATCTTTGGAAAGGGTAGACTAAAGGAAGGTTACGAGACGTCCCAACACCATATGTCAGAGGATTGCTGTTAATGTGACTTGTCTACAAAGATTCTCAGCCTCTGATACTTCTGTTCTAAATTTTAAATTTGATTGGTCAAACTACATTAAGCAAGTGAGCTGTAATGTGGCTGGGTGTGTGGGGGCAGAGGAGTTAGGAAATGGGCAAATCTCAAAGTGTAGGTAGCTGGGGAAGTTTTCTGGACAAGTTAAACGGTAATTTGCAAGACTGCTACCATGAAGAATCTCTTGAACATAAGTTTGTTTACATTTACTCACATATAAATCACACACTCACACTGTATATATTTGATTCTAAGACACATATCTTTCACATTTTAATTAGCTATGAAGTCAGAGGTGTATAATTGATACTACTTAGCATTAGATGATAGTTTTATATAGGGCATTTTTTTCTTTCTCTGTGGAATATAAAATAGTGAGATCTTTCCACTTTGGCATTTTAGTAACTTCTGCGCAAGTGGAAAAAATACTGTTTGTTCCTGAGCCAGGTGTCACTTATAAGTATATTGGAATTGCATAGCTGGCACTATTTTTAGGAATCCCTACATTTAAAACCAGTGACTAAAATTACCATCATAGAAAAGTCTTTTGGCCATTACAATTAAATTAAACTTTATATAAACACTATAGAGCTTATTTTAGGAGCAAAGTACAAAGCTAGGTACTGTGCGTTAAAATAAAATGTGACTGTATTTTAGCTCTCAAGATAATTACAAATTGACACCTTGATTTTGAAATTCTAGCCTCCAGAACTGTGAGAGAATAAATTTCTGTTCTTTTAAGACATTATGTTTATGATAACTTGTTATAGCAGCCCTAGGGAACCTAAAATACCCTGAGAGAGATCGTACAGTGTTTTAAAAGTACAAAGCATAATGAGGTATATTGGATCTTTTTTGAGATCTGGTTTTTGTGGCAGAAGAGAAATTATGAGTATGAAGCTGTGGATCTTTAGTAATTTAATTCACCAAATACAGTCTGAGTTTCTGTTTAATTTATAGATGGTGTGATATCTCCTTCTGGCTAAAAGGGAATAATTGTATTTGCCTGTTTACTGAAATAATAACAACAAGAATAAGACCAAAAATATGAAAAGATGAGTTTTTAAGACATTAGTCATCAGGCAATGCAGGACAGTGATACCTGAGAGACAGAAGACAAGTGTGGTGAGTACTGTGATTGTCCCAAGTTTACTGCCTTGAAACAGGCATGGAGGGAGAACCCAGGAAGAGCTTGGTAGATAATCTGACTAGGGGAGACAGAGCAGAAAGTCAAGGTATTAAAAGGACATAGTACTGGAGGAGAAAGGAATATATATGCATGAGAAACACACACACTGATACATATAGCTCTAGTACATTAATTTTCATCAAATATTCTATAGTCTGCTTCAGTGTACAACTGGTCACAGTAATTCATCAACATTTAGGACTTCTATCTGGAAGAGGCTTTGGCACGCACTATATGTGTTTCATCTAATATCTACTTAAGAGCATACATAAGCCATCACGTAATGGATAAGAACCATTCTGCTAAGTCATGTTCAGTCTCTCACATGCGTGTTGAACAGGACTCTGGCTCCTTCAGTTCTGCCATCTTAGGAGGGTCTGACCAGTTCTACTGGAATTTGTGATGGAGGACCAGAGTGTGACAGGAGGACAAGGACCTGAATGCTGAGAGGAGGAGGGAAAGGATTAGCAAAAATCAATCAATCAACTATGATATTAACATGATGAAGCAGTGAAGGGGGGAAGAGGGATTGAATGTAAGGAGGTTCAGAGGGGAATATGCTCTTGCTCTTTTGAAGACAGTGCCTTGGTGGCCTCCATTTAAGTCAGTGGATGAGAGCAAAAAATGAGTTCTTTTCTTAAAATATTACTGGAGACTGTCTTCTTCGAGGAATTTTAAAAAGTGCAAATAAAGAATTTAGGTTATTTGAAAGTTCTTATTTTTGCATGAACTGTGTCCATTTGACTATTTTCTTAGCCTGAATTCAGAGAGATAACATAGAGTAGTGTATTATAGGACTTCAGAAAACATTGAGTCCTCACAGTTTAATTGGGATTATGTCATAGTTCCCATAATTATGGACTTTTTTAGAAAATATTTAATTCTGCTTTGTGTGACCCATCTTGGAGGCAGAATTATAAGAATCTAGAGTCTCAGGAGGGTCTCATCTATCTCTTTCTTCTGTAAGTCATACTTCACACCTTTTTGAATGAATGAAGTTTTCTTGAACTATCTTCTATTTCCTTATTTCCAGATTTTCTTATTAAGTTGTTTGCTGCATGATTGATTGCTTCCTTCCCTTTAGATTCCTAAACCAAAGCTGTCAGATAAGGTCTATAATGCTCAAATACTGAACCATGAGTTCTTTTGTTTGGTGTGTTACTCTAGGGTAGATCTGTCTGCAGGAAGGTTGGCATTCAGATGTTCAGAATGGACACAGGGAAAGACTGAAGGGCACATCTCATTGGAACCAACTGGAAAGGGAAAAATGAACTTACTTGAGCCCATTGGTCATGAGTGTGCCCTCTTCTAGGAAAATTTGGTCCTGAAAGTCATTTTCTACTAGGTATAGAGGTTATTTTCCAAGACCCCTTATACACACAGGTGGGGCAGTATGAACACATTATTTATGTTAATAATTCAATGTTATCTCTCATAACTAATATGCTGCAAATATTGAGCTGACGAGCAGCTGTGTAGCTACTCATATCTGAAATAAACAGAGAGCTAGTGTCTGTGAAAAGAAAGAGCCCAATTCATAACAAAATTGCATATATTTCTAATATAGGAAATATAGCTGCTTTGCAAAGTTCTCTCTAGGACAGTGGGAGATATTATTTTACACACTCAGCATTCACCAGTTTTAACTTTCCAAACAGAACCTATTTCAAATATTTTAGAGATTTTTGTTGTTGTTCTGTTTTGTTTTTGCTTTCCTTAAGTTGGATGGTAGAAGACTGCCTTCTGGAGGTCAAAGCACGTGATTGACAGATGAGTGTGGAGCTCTGGTCTGAGCAATCAGAAGGCATCAGGCAATGGTGCAGACAGGAAGAAACAGAGGAACATCATGTAGGAACAGGCCAGAGGCCTGGGTCTGGGAGTCTTGCCACATGTCAGAAGTAGGGTTTGAGGAGGCTGAAGATGTGGTGAATGGAAGCCAGAGAAAGACAAATGATGGTGGGAGGTTTTAAGGGACACAGAGGGAGTTGGGAAAGGAGCACAAGGAATGTTGGAACTCTGTGGGCCAAGACAGACTTTTTCTGTTGGGGTCTGCAGGCAGAAAGCCTGCTAAGGCTCAGTCCTAAATTGAAGCAATCAGGCTGATTGAAGGAAAAACTATAAAGGTGGTAAAGTTTGTTTCCAACGTTCTGCCATTACTTTTCAACACTCTGAATCTCTTTTGGCAGGTTCTCTCCACCCAGGTGTTCAGACCACTACCCTCCCTTCTTCTGAACTCCAGCACACAGGGTCACCCACATTATAGTAATCATTGGACAACCTTCTTATTCCAAACTTTTCTTCCCAGTTTTTCAGCTTCCCCCAAATCTGATTTCCTCTGTGCTCATGCCCTTGATCCCTGCTGGAGCTACTTTGACAACAGATTGGAGCCAGCGGTGTCAATGATGACTGAAGCTGTCTCCATGTTTCTTTCCTCTCTGATCCCATTCATACTCTTCCTCACTCAGTAAAGAGGGAATTCCAGTAGAATTAGGTAAGAAAGAGGCTTTTCCTTGATTCCTTCAGATTACAACTTATTGCTTTGTCCATGAGTGAGGAACAACCCGGAGAGTGTGAGCTTAGCTGTGGTTTAGGATAAATAGAAGGGAGGATGGAGATTGCTGGTGGAAGAGTCAGTGAGAAGCTTGATGGAGAAGAAAGACCTGTGGGGTCAGGTCAGGTCCTGGTTAGAGTCTCCACAGACCAGCTTGGGGATGATAAACAAAATATTCAAAGGGTTTGGTGAGCAACTGAGGTAATTCCATAAACTATTCTTTTTTTAAACCATAGCTTGAGCTAATGGATTTCTACAGGATGCTTTCTCTTTTCTACTACTCTGTGAGTGTAGCCCAGCCTTCTGTTCTGCTAATGTTCATTGGTTCTATTACTGAGTCTGGGATGAAAAAGGTTGCTTAGATGTCAGCCAAGACACTCCCTCTCTTTTGGGGAGAGGGAGTTGCCAACCCGAATATCCACTTCCTGCCAGCTTAAGGAGCTTATGACTCAGATTCAAGCAAAACACTGAGCTGAAGCAAAAAGAGAGGGAGGGAGTCTCAACTCAGAGGAAGGCTCCAGTGCCAAACTGCATCACCGAAACATTCAACTCAGGAGAACTCATCACACCAGAAAGCTAGGTGATTGTGTATTAATTCTCTGCTTTGAACACACACACATATGCTCACACAGGTTTCCTTTCTTTCACACTCTCACAGACACATTTCTCTCTGAGCAGGAATTCTGAGGCTATTTTACCTTCCTGTAAAAAAAAAAAAAAAAAAAAAAAGCTACTTTTGGAAGCTGGAATCATTATTAAGCATCTCTCATGTTCCATGATAGCAGAAAAGTCCCCACCAGATGGTATGATTCAGCTGGTGTTCCCAGTTATCCCTTCTTGCGTGTGTCACCCTACTTACCATCCCTCATAGAGGGAGGTATGTTAGGGGGAAGGCTACAGACATTTCTTGGGAATAACATTGAAACCCAGATGCATGTCTTTCAAAGTTCTCTAGTCCCAGTAGCTTCCTGAATATTCTCTGGTGGCTGTGCAGCTGCCAGTGTTGACTTGCTGGTCATTTGGAAGGTGAACTCTACCCTGAGGAAAGGTAGCAGATGAATTCGAGACATCTCCATTCTTTCTTTTCCTTCCTCCTTCCATTACTCATGGACAGGTCCACACCCCTCCCCACCAGTTGTCTCTTTGTGAGTTAGTCATTTCCCTCCAAGGGTCTTACCTCCATGTACTGAAGATAAATGTGTGATCTTTGAAGTTCAAAGTACCAACTATATACTTTCCTGTTAAATATAGTTTATAGTGTGACTACTTCATGTATGATTATATATATAGCATGTGCAACCTTCTTAATATTCAAGTTTTATTTAGTTACTATCTTTCAAGGAACCCTGAAAACTCTCATAGTAAATTCCATAGTACCAGATGTCTTAATGCCTTTTGGAAATCTTCCTGATCTGGATCCAGCTTCAGTTTCTAGTCTCATCTTACCTGGCATTACTGTTCCCCTTTAAACTGGCTAGACTGGTGGACTTAATCCCCCAACCCAATTTAATCACTCCTCTCTTTGAAATTCCCTCTCCTAACCTCTGTCTAATCTCAACCATTCTTAAAACTCAGACCCACGTCCGTCCATTATCTTTATTGGAGGAGAAGGAAGAGGATAAGAATAAGGAAGACAGAGAGAAACAATCCATGCAGTAAAGTCTGAGGGGAAAGAAACCTGGTTGTGGTGGGCGGTGTTCCTTGGGAAAGTCTGTTGTTAGCCTAAGGAATGCGTTATAGGTGCTCCCCTCCTCCTCCCAATGTTTTAAGAAGCTCAGAAAATGGGGTTTATCAATACCGCAGGAGTTTTCAATCCCAGTCAGAAAAACATATTACCTTCATTCTGGGACCAAATTTTTCATGTCTAACAGTGACAGATATGTGGGAAGAAGTCAAAAGGTAGTTTAGTGGGCATGGCTATGGTGAAAGAGGAAGTAGTTGGAAGAACTAAATGCTGGTTACAACTTAGCCCGAGAGTTATATCTCTTCTATTCTTGAGGGCCTCTCTTTTTTTTCTTTTAAGTAAGGCAAACACTACTAATTTTATAGTATACTCTTTTTATTGAAGTATAGTTGATTTGCAATGTTGTGTTAGTTTCAGATGTACAGGAAAGTGATTCAGTTATATATCTCTATATATGTGTATATCTCTTCTTTTCCAGATTCTTTTTGATTACAGGTTATTATAAGATATTGTATATAGTTCTCCATGCTATACAGTATGTCCTTGTTGTTTCTCTTGAAAACCTCTTAAAGGGTGCTTGTAGATCTGAATTGTCCTAGAGACAGATTCTCAAGGTTATACCTTTGAACTTCTAAGGCTGACCCATGCTGTTCAGACACATTTCTTTTTCAAGTATGCTAACAGTGTCCATCTGGTTACTATCCAGATGGAGGGCTCTTCTACCTCTTTAAGAGGACTCTGCCTATCTCTGTTTTGACTGTTACTTGAGGGCTTCAATTTAATTATATTCCCAGGTGCAGGGAAGACCACCACCCACTTGCCCCATAGTTGGTTCTCAATAAGGCTACAATACTAGTCAGCTTTACTTAGCACTTTGTCTCTAGTGGCTTTTCAGTGAATATTTGTTGGATTATTATTAGTCTGCTACTTTTGTATGTTATAGTATATTCCTTTGTCTGGGATGGGTAGCCAGGTGCTTAAATAGTGATTTAGATTTAGTGGCTGAAATTTCCCGAGAAGCTTCAGTGTTTAGGTCAACTTCTTGTTTCACTTATAAAATAGAATTAGACTAATAATTTATATTGTTATTGATGAACAACACTTCAGAGATATCTTAATAAACCACTTCTTGTTTTATAGATAAACAAAGTAATGCTCAGTTAGATTGACTATCTTATTCAAACAACTGGTCAGTGATGAAGCAGGACAGGAATGCACATCTTCTAAATTCTAAACAAATGGAAATGATGCGATTGTAGAGTAGTTTAATTATGGAGTCTAATCGAGGACATAGTTACTTGGTCTTTATATTTCACTGTGGTCTCCCAGGAGCCAACAGAACAACAGTCACCAGAGTTAGGCAATTTTATTATTGCTGCCAAATATGTATGTCCGAAGTTCTTTATGTTCATTATGAAAGTTAGTAACAAAATAAACATTGCCATGGTTACCATGGAGTTGTTAGACTAAGATTTCAACAAATGCTGTTTGAAGAGATTGATCCGGTCACTTCAGATGTAGTTTCCAAAGTAAAGATTGTGGTAAGGATGACTCCTCTGAAGGAGTCAGCTATTGTGAATATTGGGCTTCCAAGTTGCAATGTCATCTCGTGCATTTATTCTTTCTGGCCTAGGCAGAGTTCAGAAATATTGTATAATTAGACTGGTTGATACCATGGATGCAAATAAACATTCTTTTTTACTTCCAAAATGATATAATATATACCAAACTACTTTTATAGCTATTTGGGGGTAAATTTTCTCTTTTTGCCCAAATGTGAATCAGTTAAAGAAATATTCATTGGAAAGAGGTTGGAGTAAGGCTAAAATAATAGTTTCAATAGCAGTAGAATTCATTTAATACCGAGTCATACTTAGTTAGTACCCTTTATACAGTTAAAATAATTTTGTGATAAAAGTAAGATTTTTAAAAACTGAGCTTGATTGTAGTGAGTAGCCAGGATTACAAAGACACATTCTTTGTCCTTTGAGTTGTTTTCAATATTTTATTCTTTCTTTTTACAGTGGACATTTTCTCTGTAATTATTAAAGACAAAAGGGAGGCCCGCGTTTCCGCAGGGCTGGAGCTCCTGGCTCGGGGTCTCTTCCCTCCGCTGTCATGGAACTGCCCCAGAGCCTGAGGGGAGGGAGGCCTCACTGAAGTTGCCAGCTCTGGAGGGGCCCTGGCGGCTGAAGCCGCAACCGTCCTGGGGAACGCGGGCCAGAATCATCGTACCTGGGAGTTGAGGAAGATGGTGGAAGAATAAGACACGGAGATCACCTTCCTCCCCACAGATACATCAGAAATACATCTACATGTGGAACTGCTCCTATAGAACACCCACTGAATGCTGGCAGAAGACCTCAGACCTCCCAAAAGGCAAGAAACACCCCACGTACCTGGGTAGGGCAAAATAAAAAAGAAATAAAAAAACAGAGACAAAAGAATAGGGATGGGACCTGCGCCAGTGGGAGGGAGCTGTGAAGGAGGAAAGGTTTCCACACACTAGAAGCCCCTTCGTGGGCAGAGACTGTGGGTGGTGGAGTGGGGAGCTTCGGAACCTCAACCGCAGAGGAGAGTGCAGCAACACGGGTGCGGAGAGCAAAGCGGAGATTCCCGCACAGAGGATCAGTGCTGACCGGCACTAACTAGCCCAAGAGGCTTGTCAGCTCACCCGCTGGGATGGGCGGCTTCGGTTGGATGCAGGGAGAGGACGGGAGTTGGCGGCGTGAACAGAGCCTGAAGGGGTTAGTGCTCCACGGCTAGCCGGGAGGGAGTCCCGGAAAATGTCTGGACCTGCCGAAGAGGCAAGAGACTTTTTCTTCCCTCTTTGTTTCGAGACTTTTTCTTCCCTCTTTGTTTCCTGGTGCACGAGGAGAGGGTATCAAGAGTGCTGCTTAAAGGAGCTCCAGAGATGGGCACGAACTGCGGTTATCAGCGTGGACCCCAGAGACGGGCACGAGACGCTAAGGCTGCTGCTGCCACCACCAAGAAGCCTGTGTGCAAACACAGGTCACTATCCACATCTCCCCTCCCTGGATCCTGTGCAGCCTGCCACTGCCAGGGTCCAATGATCCAGGGAAAATTCCCAGGGAAAACGCACGGCAGGCCTCAGGCTGGTGCAACGTCACGCTGGCCTCTGTCGCCGCAGGCTCACCCTGCATCTCAACCCACGGCCTGAGTGAGCCAAAGCCCCTGAATCAGCGGCTCCTTTAACCCCATCCTGTCTGAGCGAAGAACAGACGCCCTCAGGCGACCTACACGCAAAGGCGGGGACAAATCCAAAGCTGAACCCCGGGAGTTGTGCGAACAAATAAGAGAAAGGGAAATCTCTCCCAGCAGCCTCAGGAGCAGTGGAATAAAGCTCCACAATCAACTTGATGTACCCTGCATCTGTGGAATACCTGAGTAGACAACAAATCATCCCAAATCGAGGAGGTGGACTTTGGGAGCAAGATATATTATTTTATCCTGTTTTCCTCTTTTTGTGAGTATGTGTATGCTTCTGTGTGAGATTTTGTCTGTATAGCTTTGCTTTCACCATTTGTCCTAGGGTTCTGTCCGTCTGTGGTGTTTTGCTTGTTCGTTTTTTCTTTTTTAAAAATAATTTTTTCTTAATAATTAGTTTTTATTTTAATGACTTTATTTTATCTTACTTTATTTTATTTATCTTCTTTCTTTCTTTTTTCTTTCTTTCATTTTTTCTCCCTTTTATTCTAAGCCATGTGGAAGAAAGGCTTTTGGTACTCCAGCCAGGAGTCAGTGCTGTGCTTCTGAGGTGGGAGAGCCAACTTCACGACACTGGTCCACAAGAGACTTCCTGGCTCCACATAATATCAAATGGTGAAAATCTCCCAGAGATCTCCATCTCAACACCAGCACCCAGCTTCACTCAACGACCAGCAAGCTACAGTGCACGACACCCTATGCCAAACAACTAGCAAGACAGGAACACAGCCCCACCCATTAGCACAGACGTTTCCTAAAATCATAATAAGGCCACAGACACCCCAAAACACACCACCAGATGTGGACCTGCCCACCAGAAAGACAAGATCCAGCCTCATCCACTAGAACACAGGCACTAGTCCCCTTCACCAGGAAGCCTACACAACACACTGAACCAACCATAGCCACTGGGGACAGACACCAAAAACAATGGAAACTATGAACCTGCAGCCTGCAAAAAGAAGACCTCAAACACAGTAATATAAGCAAATGAGAAGACAGAAAAACACACAGCAGATGAAGGAGCAAGGTAAAAACCCACCAGACCTAACAAATAAAGAGGAAATAGGCAGTCTCCCTGAAAAAGAATTCAGAATAATGATAGTAAAGATGATCCAAAATCTTGAAAATAGAATAGGGAGAATGCAAGAAACATTTAACAAGGACCTAGAAGAACTAAAGATGAAACAAGCAATGATGAACAACACAATAAATGAAATTAAAAATACTCTAGATGGGATCAATAGCAGAATAACTGAGGCAGAAGAACGGATAAGTGACCTGGAAGATAAAATAGTGGAAATAACTACTGCAGAGCAGAATAAAGAATGAAAAGAACTGAGGACAGTCTCAGAGACCTCTGGGACAACATTAAATGCATCAACATTCGAATTATAAGGGTCCCAGAAGAAGAAGAGAAAAAGAAAGGTACTGAGAAAATATTTGAAGAGATTATAGTTGAAAACTTCCCTAGTATGGGAAAGGAAATATATAATCAAGTCCAGGAAGAACATAGAGTCCCATACAGGATAAATCCAAGGAGAAACACGCCAAGACACATATAAGCAAACTATCAAAAATGAAATACAAAGAAAACATATTAAAAGCAGCAAGGGAAAAATAACACACAAGGGAATCCCCATAAGGTTAACAACTGATCTTTCAGCAGAAACTCTGCAAGCCAGAAGGGAATGGCAGGACATATTTAAAGTGATGAAGGAAAAAAATCTACAACCAATATTACTCTACCAAGCAAGGATCTAATTCAGATCTGATGGAGAAATTAAAACCTTTACAGGCAAGCAAAAGCTGAGAGAGTTCAGCACCACCAAACCAGCTTTACAACAAATGCTAAAGGAAATTCTCTAGGCAAGAAACACAAGAGAAGGGAAAGACCTAAAATAACAAACCCAAAACAATTAAGAAAATGATAATATATACATACATATTGATAATTACCTTAAATGTAAATGGACTAAATTCTCCCAGCAAAAGACACAGACTGGATGAATGGATACAAAAACAAGACCCATATATACACTGTCAAAAAGAGACCCACTTCAGACCTAGGGACACATACAGACCTGAAAGTGAGGGGATGGAAAAAGACATTCCATGCAAATGGATTTCAAAGAAAGCTGTAGAAACAATTCTCATATCAGAGAAAATAGACTTTAAAATAAAGACTATTACAAGAGACAAAGAAGGACACTACATAATGATCAAGGGATTGGTCCAAGAAGAAGATATAACAATTGTAAGTATTTATGCACCCAGCAGAGGAGCACCTCAAACCATAAGGCAAATACTAACAGCCATAAAAAGGGAAATTGACTGTAACACAATCATAGTAGGGGATTTTAGCAGCTCACTTCCACCAATGGACAGGTCATCCAAAATGAAAATAAATAAGGAAACACAAGCTTTAAATGATACATTAAACAAGATGGACTTAATTGATATTTATAGGACATTCCATCCAAAAACAACAGAATACACTTTCTTCTCAAGTGTGCACGGAACATTCTCCAGGATAGATCATGTCTTGGGGCACAAATCAAGCCTTGGTAAATTTAAGAAAATTGAAATTGTATAAAGTATCTTTTCTGACCACAATACTATGAGACTAGATATCAATTACAGGAAAAGATCTGTAAAAAATACAAACACATGGAGGCTAAACAATACACTACTTAATAACCAAGTGATCACTGAGGAAATCAAAAAAATACCTAGAAATAAATGAAAATGGAGACACGATGACCAAAAACCTATGGGATGCAGAAAAGCAGTTCTAAGAGGGAAGTTTATAGCAATAACATCCTATCTTAAGAAACAGGAAACAACTCAAATAAACAGCCTAACCTTGCACAAAAAGCAATTAGAGAAAGAAGAATAAAGAAAATGCAAAGGTAGCAGAAGGAAAGAAACCATAAAGATCAGATCAGAAATAACTGAAAAAGAAATGAAGGAAACAATAGCAAAGATCAATAAAACTAAAAGCTGGTTCTTTGAGAAGATAAAAATTGATAAACCATTAGCCAGAATCGTCAAGAAAAAAAGAGAGAAGACTCAAATCAATAGAATTAGAAATGAAAAAGGAGAAGTAACAACTGACACTGCAGAAATACAAAGGATTATGAGAGATTACTACAAGCAACTCTATGCCAATAAAATGGACAACCTGGAAGAAATGGATAAATTCTTAGAAATGCAGAACCTGCCAAAATTGAATCAGGAAGAAATAGAAAATATGAACAGACCAATCACAAGCACTGAAATTGAAACTGTGATTAAAAATCTTCCAACAAAGAAAAGCCCAGGACCAGATGGCTTCACAGGCGAATTCTATCAAACATTTAGAGAAGAGCTCACATCCATCCTTCTCAAACTCTTGCAAAATATAGCAGAGGGAGGAACACTCTCAAACTCATTCAAAGAGGCCACCATCACCCTGATACCAAAACCAGACAAAGATGTCACAAAGAAAGAAAACTACAAGCCAATATCACTGATGAACATAGATGCACAAATCCTCAACAAAATACTAGCAAACAGAATCCAACAGCACATTAAAAGGATCATACACCATGATCAAGTGTGGTTCATTCCAGGAATGCAAGGATTCTTCAATATGCGCAAACCAATCAACGTGATACACCATATTAACAAATTGAAGGAGAAAAACCATATGATCATCTCAATAGATGCAGAGAAAGCTTTCGACAAAATTCAACACCAATTCATGATTAAAACCCTGCAGAAAGTAGGCATGGAGGGAACTTTCCTCAACATAATAAAGGCCATATATGACAAACTGAAAGCCAACATCATCCTCAATGGTGAAAAACTGAAAGCATTTCCACTAAGATCAGGAAAAAGGCAAGGTTGCCCACTGTCACCACTATTATTCAGCATAGTTTTGGAGGCTATAGCCACAACAATCAGAGAAGAAAAAGAAATAAAAGGAATCCAAATTGGAAAAGAAGAAGTAAAGCTATCACTGTTTGCAGATGACATGATACTATACATAGAGAATCCTAAAGATGCCACCAGAAAATTACTGGAGCTAATCAAGGAATTTGGTAAAGTAGCAGGATACAAATTAATGCACAGAAGTCTGGCATTCCTATACACTAATGAAGAAAAATCTGAAAGCGAAATTAAGAAAACACTCCCATTTACCATTGCAACAAAAAGAATATAATATCTAGGAATAATCCTACATAAGGAGACAAAAGACCTGTATGCAGAAAATTATAAGACACTGATGAAAGGAATTAAAGATAATACAAATAGATGGAGAGATATACCATGTTCTTGGATTGGAAGAATCAACATTGTGAAAATGACTCTACTACCCAAAGCAATCTACAGATTCAATGCAATCCCTATCAAACTACCACTGGTATATTTCACAGAACTAGAACAAACAATTTCACAATTTGTATGGAGACACAAAAGACCCCGAATAGTCAAAGCATCTTGAGAATGAAAAATGGAGCTGGAGGAATCAGGCTCCCTGACTTCAGACTATACTACAAAGCTATAGTAATCAAGACAGTATGGTACTGGCACAGAAACAAAAAAGATAGATCAGTGGAACAGGATAGAAAGCCCAGAGATAAACCCACACACATATGGTCACCTTATCTTTGATAAAGAAGGCAAGGATATACAGTGGAGAAAAGACAGCCTCTTAAATAAGTGGTGCTTGGAAAACTGGATAGGTACATGTAAAAGTATGAAATTAGAACACTCCCTAACACCATGCACAAAAATAAATTCAAAGTGGATTAAAGACCTAAATGTAAGGCCAGACACTTTCAAACTTTTAGAGCAAAACATAAGCAGAACACTCTATGACATATATCACAGCAAAATCCTGTTTGACCCACCTTTTAGAGAAATGGAAATAAAAACAAAAATAAACAAATGGGACCTAATGAAACTTCAAAGCTTTTGCACAGCATAGGCAACCATAAAAAAGACCAAAAGACAACCCTCTGAATGGGAGAAAAAATTTGCAAATGAAGCAACTGACAAAGGATTAATCTCTAAGATTTACAAGCAGCTCATGCAGCTCAATAACAAAAAAAAAAAAACAAAAAACCCAATCCAAAAATGGGCAGAAGATCTAAATAGACATTTCTCCAAAGAACATATACAGATTGCCAACAAACACATGAAAGGATGCTCAGCATCATTAATCATTAGAGAAATGCAAATCAAACCTACAGTGAAATATCATCTCACACCGGTCGGAATGGCCATCATCAAAAAAATCTAGAAACAATAAATGCTGGAGAGGGTGTGGAGAAAAGGGAACACTCTTGCACTGTTAGTGGGAATGTAAATTGATACAGTCACTATGGAGAACAGTATGGAGGTTGCTTAGAAAGCTACAAATAGAACTACCATATGACCCAGTAATCCCACTACTGGGCATATACCCTGAGAAAACCATAATTCAAAAAGAGTCATGTACCAAAATGTTCATTGCAGCTCTATTTACAATAGCCAGGACATGGAAACAACCTAAGTGTCCATCATCAGATGAATGGATAAAGAAGATGTGGCACATATATACAATGGAATATTACTCAGCCACAAAAAGGAATGAAATTGAGATATTTGTAGTGAGGTGGATGGACTTATAGTCTGTCATACAGAGTGAAGTAAGTCAGAAGGAGAAAAACAAATACCATATGCTAACACATATATATGGAATCTAAGAAAAAAAAAAGGTCATGAAGATCCTAGGGGTAAGAGAGGAATAAAGACACAGTCCTACTAGAGTGTGGACTGTAGAATATGGGGAGGGAGAATGGTAAGGTGGAACAAAGTGAGAGAGTGGCATGGACATATATACACTACCAAACATAAAATAGATAGCTAGTGGGAAGCAGCCACATAGCACAGGGAGATCAGCTCGGTGGTTTGTGACCACCTAGAGGGGTTGGATAGGGAGGGTGGGAGGGAGGGAGTCACAAGAGGGAAGAGATATGGGAACATATATATATGTGTAACTGATTCACTTTTTTATAAAGCAGAAACTAACACACCATTGTAAAGCAATTATACTGCAATAAAGATGTTAAAAAAAATACAAAAGGGGCCATAATCTTATTCACTCTCCTGTTATTAACCCTGGGAAAAGAGTATTCAAAGTATGTTAGTAATTTTAACCTTGAACTGGCATTATTTTATGGAAGGTGAAGAAGATCTTTTAATCAGCTTTATCATTGAGGATAACACATCGAATGGCCATGGGTTCATTTGTCAAGAAATAGTAGAACAATGAGGATAATTCTTCTAAGTGACCATAGTTAATTAGACTACACAGAGATTGCTTTTCTCCCAAAGTTAAGAAGTACTAAGTTTCCAATGAATATATTTTTTCCCCTAAAGACCTGAATAGTAGATTGGCTAATAGGATAAAGTAAAAACAGAAAAAAAATATGACAGCTCAATGAACTTCCGACTAACATGTAACCACAATACCACCGGGTATGAATCATTTCGGTATTGTATTATGTCCTGTGTGTTTTATGATTACAATTCTAAGAGAACACATATTTGTGCAATATTTAGTCTGGGTGGTAAAGTAGATTTAATTATATTTTGTGGGACTTTTTTTTCCTTCTTGAAGAGTAAAGAGAAAGGACTTGGGGTTGGTAAGTGTAACTGCAGCAATAAGTATAGTGATGCTTGTTAGAAACAGAGTAAGTTTTATATGATATAAATTTGTTTCCTATCAGTTCTTTTTTCACAAAATGATCTATAATCTTATAATACAAGATGTTTAGAAGACTTTTTTCCATAACAAAAGCAGATGAAATTGAAAATATAAGAATAATAGAATTCTCTGTATATTATAGAATATGCCCGTAAAAAATAAACGTAAGAGCAAACTATTTTAGTCCTTCAGAGAAGCATGAGATCAAAGGGGAGAGATGAAAATGCTTTGCAGTCATTACTCTTATTTTTCTGTAATATCTACATCCCTGATACTCATTTTGTGGCCATAAACTGTCAACATCCACATCCCCTAGGAACTTGTTAGGAATAAGTGCAGAATCTTAGGCCCCACCATAGATTCAGAATTACAGTTTAACAAGATCCCCAGGTAATTCATATGCATGCTAAAATTTCAGACTTGCTGAGATATGGAGCTGCTTTTTTTTTCTGTAACTATCTATGGAGGTAAACATATGGAGTTTGCTTGATGATGTGGTAAAGTGAGACATGCCTCTCCTTCCTATAGGAGGAGAGACAGAGAGACTAAAATCATCATGGTAGCACTGGTAGCACCAGAGTTCTTCTCTACTATCGTGGAGGCTTTTATAACATAAGCCACATCTTGAAGGGGTCAGATGTGCCATTAACACCATCGTGCAGAATCAAGGTCACGTTCATAGGAGGAATTAGATTCTTCATGGTCGATTAGACTGTGTTGTTTCTGGCAAATAATTTTCCCTTTGACAACGTGTGCTTTCGTCTTAGGTAATTAGTGAGGAAATCAATGGCACCCATCCACAGTCAAGAGCTGGAAGTGGATTCACACATTCTCCTTCCTTCCCTGGTCCTGAGACTAGAGCCCATTCCTACCATTTAAGGGTCTGTATGGGCCATCATTTTGGGTTTAATGGCATGAAAAAGACCCTGAAAGGGACTAAGACATTCTCCCAACTTTTGTGGGAAGAGGTGAGTTCTTTTCAGGGATTGGGTTGAGAAACAAGGAGTCTGAGTTTTAAAATAATGATTGTGAGAACAGGATGGAGATATTAAGGAAGGAGACAGATCATGGGAGAGAACATTCAGAAGGATCTTCCTCTATTTGGTGGTTTTCAACTTTTGCTGCATACTAGAATCACTGGGAAGCTATAAAAAGGTCTGCTTTGGGGGCTGCACCTAGACCAATAACATTAGAATCTCTAGTGGGACCTAGGTATGAGTTTTTGTTTCCTTCCTTCCTTTCTTCCTTCCTTCCTTCCTTCCTTCCTTCCTTCCTTCCTTCCTTCCTTCCTTCTTTCCTCCCTCCCTCCCTCCCTTCTTCCTTCCTTTCTTTTTCTTTCTTACTTTCTTTCTTTTTTCTTTCTTTCTTTCTTTTTTCTTTCTTTCTTTCTTTCTTTCTTTCTTTCTTTCTTTCTTTCTTTCTTTCTTTCTTTCTTTCTTCCTTCCTTCCTTTCTTTCTCTTTCTTTCTTTCTTTCTCTCTTTCTTTCTCTCTTTTTCTTTCTTTCTTCCAAGATCTCCAGATCATTCTATTTTGTGATTAAGGTTCAGAACCATTGATGGTCTAAATTTCTAAAGTTTCCTTCACTTATGTGTTAAATATGTTTTGTGTGGGGAAATCTAGTAGGCAGGAAGAGTTCCAGCATCTTGAATATTGGCGGAAAGCTCAAGGAACAAATGAGACATGAAGCCTCTTTTGGAGACCACTGGGTAAATCTATGCTCAGGCTCTGGAAACAGTGTGACTAAATTCGTCTTGGTAAAATCTGTTCTCTGCTTCCTTTTCTCAATCCTTACAATCTACCAAGAAACACTCACTGCTGGCTGAGTGTGGTAGCCAGCCTCTAAGATGGTCCACTGATCTTTGTCTCCTAATAGTCATGCTCTTATGTGGTCTCCGTCCACATTGAATCACTCAAGGCTAACCTGTGTGACCAACAGAATACGGTAGAAGTGGTGGTGTGAGACATCCAAGCCTGGTTCGTAAAATGTATTACAGCTTTTGCTTTAGTATCTTGGACCTCTAGCTCTACTGAAAGCCAGCTGCCATGTTCTGAGGACACTAAAGAGGTCCCATGGAGATGAACCAACTTGCCAGCTACTTGACTGAGTTGCCTTAGAAATAAATCACCCAACACAATGAGCCTTCAGATTACTGCAGTCCCAGCTGACATTTGAGTGCAATGTCATGCGAGACCCTGAGCCAGAACTGCATCATTTGGCTGCTCCCCAAATCCTGGTCTATAGAAACCATGAAAGATAAAAAGTGATTATTGATTTTTAGGCTACGAAATTTTGGAATAATTTATTATACAGCAATAAATAATTAACCCAGCAGGACTCATGTAAACGTTGGCTACCCAGTAAAGGAGTCAGTTTGGGCACATATTTGTAGATGATTCTAGAGCACAGCAACAGAGTTGAATATTTTAGCAACAAGTTGTATTCGATTCTACTTTAAATTAAACTGACTATTTTATACATAAGCCAAATATTAAAGTTTTTGGCAAAACTAGTGATATCATCAAAGCCTTAGCTTTTCATTAGGTCTTAACATGTAGTGAGACAGAATTTGATATACAGTCAGCGTTGTTGAATAAAACTTTCTACAATTATGGAAATGCTTTATCCCTGCACTGTCCAATATGCTACTGTTGGCTGTTGAGCACTTGATGTCAGACTACTGCAACTGGGGGGCTGAATCTTAAATTGTATTAAATTTTAACTTGTGGCTACCATATTGACAGAGAATTCTATATAATTTCTGGGCAGAATATAGAGATCACAAAAATATTCTGCCACAGTTTGTAAGTTGTGAATTGAGAATAAGTGGAAGACCCAGTAAGGGAAGCAGTTTATCTGTGGTATATTCAATTAATATGCTTTTTTTTCCTTTTAACTCCTAAATATGTGTCTCTTGGAGTAAATGATGACAAACCACAAAGAAGCAGATCATAAGGGATTGTGTATAGCCAAGTTGTAATTGATTTCAGGCTCTGTGACAATGAAAGAAGTTATACTGGAATTTGAGGGGAATTTTGAGATTTTTTCAAAGACAGTTTTCTGCATGGTGCCTGCTGAACTGCTTTCTAGAAAGCTACTGGCCCTGGCCAGCTGCCATCTTATTTCTTTTGCTGAATTTTATTGGGTGACTACACACTACAAGGCAAGCTCAAGAAGATTTCCAAGCAGTGTAAGGTCAACACAATCTATAGTTTCTAATATCTAGAGATTTTGTTGTTTATTTATGATAGTATGATGATGTTGACTATTATGATTATTAACTATTAATGATTATTTTTGGATCAAATTGATTTATTAAGTTTACCTAATATCCTGTATTTTTTTTTATTTAATCGGAGGACCAGAGATAAATTAATAGAAATTCCTAGCACCTTTTTGGTTCTCTGCTTTATCCAAGATTTTTAAACATGTTATACATGGAAAATTATGGGTAGACTAAATTTTGCAACCTGACTTTTATTTAAAATACCTATGAAATTGTTCTATTTAATGATCAGCTAATTATATTCTAACAGAAAAAAAATGATGAAAACTTATTTTTGAAGTAATCAGTGGTCGATGACATGCTCTTTGATAAAGTAAGGATTTTTTTTTGTCATATAGGTATCTATGAATTATATATTTAATTTATCTGCTTTCTGATTTTGGATATTTGTTTATATCAGTTACCAAACTTTTTTTTGCTTGGCTATTATTACAAAATAAAAGATGATTTTATTTTTGAAAAAGAAAATCAGACATATAGGTAATTAAATAAACACCCCAAATCCTACCACTTATACCACTCTGAATTGTTTATACATATACACGCACATTTTTATAGAAAAAAGCTCTCAGTTATGTTTATATACACACATTTTTACAAAAATGAGTTCATATTATATGTACTGCTTTGATATTGCTTTTCATTTTACAATGAGGAATAGCATAGTTTCATGACATTATATGTCTTATAGTTACT
This sequence comes from Delphinus delphis, assembly GCF_949987515.2. NCBI lineage: Eukaryota > Metazoa > Chordata > Mammalia > Artiodactyla > Delphinidae > Delphinus > Delphinus delphis. The sequence goes on along the minus strand of NC_082697.1, from coordinate 34,736,453 downwards.
GAAATGGGTAGTTATAAGAATAATTTTCAAGTTTTTTAAAGTCTTTGATATACATTTGTGTGTATATTAACATCCTATTTTTAATACAGTAATTCCAGAATCATATCTACTACTTCTTCAGCAAATTATGAGGCAAAATGGGAAAAATAATAGATGTAAATATCAGATATATGCAGATTTTCCATTTAAAGCTATGTCAACCTACTGCCATGGCTGGAGACAGTTGGTCTTCCCCAGAGTGCTGAAGGACAGGGCAGGATTTTGTTTGAAAAGTGGGGAAAATTTTTGAAATATGAAGTCACTGAAACACTGTTACTCCACTGAACTTTTGAGGTCTAGCTGAATGACTGCTTCAATCGTTCCTTTGCCTCTCTTACTGCCCCAGCTTCCCTCCCAGTGTTTCATGGTGTCACCTTCAAAATAAACTGCTTGCATTGGAATGTTGCCTCGTGAAGAACCTAAATTAAATCACTTTTTTTCTTATAAAAATTTATCTTCAATATTCAACCGTAAGTCTAAAATTTTTAATTCATTTATTAATTTCTAAGAAATTTTAACTCTATTACTTTGTTTTTTCTACTGACTCAATCATGTCATCCATACATAACAGTTTTATTTCTTCCTTCAAATTCTTATTTTATTCTTTTGTAAAACAGTTTTGAAAGAATATTGGCAGAAGAATAAGAACAAATTTGGTGTTTCTTAAAAATAAACTTATAAGTGACAGTGAAAAACTGACCTTCGATTGTATATCGGTCTTCTTCTTTGAGGAAAAGATTTTTCTAACTGGGAGGAGTAGACTGAATATTGTCAAAGTGAGTATGTACATGACTGAATTTGAGAACTAAGGCCACAATTGATACAATCTTATTCCATCATTCACCGCGTCTATATGTAGTGAGTATATTGTGCCTTGGGTCCTATTTTATTTTACTTTATTATATCTTTAAAAATCTTTATTGGAGTATAACTGCTTTACAATGGTGTGTTCATTTCTGTGGTATAACAAAGTGAATCAGCTATACATAAACATATATTCCCATATCTCCTCCCTCTTGTGTCTCCCTCCCACCTTCCCTATCCCACCCCTCTAGGTGGACACAAAGAACGAGATGATCTCCCTGTGCTATATGGCTGCTTCCCACCAGTTATCTATTTTACATTTGGTAGTGAATATATGTCCATGCCACTCTCTCACTTTGTCCGCCTTACCATTCCCCCTCCCATGTCCTCAAGTCTGCATCTTTATTCCTGTCCTGCCACTAGGTTCTTCAGAACCTTATTTTTATTTTTAGAGTCCATATATATGTGTTAGCATACAGTATTTGTTTTTCTCTTTCTGACTTACTTCAAACTGTATGACACACTCTAGGTCCATCCACCTCACTACCAGTAACTCAATTTCGTTTATTTTTATGGCTGAGTAATATTCCATTGTATATATGTGCCACATCTTTATCCATTCATCTGTTGATAGACTCTTAGGTTGCTTCCATGTCCTGGCTATTTTAAATAGAGCTACAATGAACATTGTGGTGTATGACTCTTTTTGAACTATAGTTTTCTCAGGGTATATGCTCAGTGGGATTGCTGGGTCATATGGTAGTTCTATTTTTAGTTTTTTAAGGAACCCCCATACTATTCTCCATAGTGGCTGTATAAATTTACATTCCCACCAACAGTACAAGAAGGTTCCCATTTCTCCACACCTTCTCCAGCATTTATTGTTTGTAGATTTTTTGATGATGGCCATTCTGACCCGTGTGAGGTGATACCGCATTGCAGTTTTGATTTGCATTTCTCTAACCATTAGTGATGTTGAGCATTCATTCATGTGTTTGTTGGCAACCTGTCTATCTTCTTTGGAGAAATGTCTCTTTGGGTCTTCTGCCCATTTTTGGATTGGTTTGTTGTTTTGATATTGAGCTGCATGAGCTGCCTGTATATTTTGGAGATTAATCCTTTGTCAATTGCTTCATTTGCAACTATTTTCTGCCATTCTGAGGTTTGTCTTTTTGTCTTGTTTATGGTTTCCTTTACAGTGCAAAAGATTTTAAGTTTCATTAGATCTCATTTGTTTTTTTATTTTTATCTCTATTTCTCTAGGAGGTGGGTCAAAAAGGATCTTGCTGTGATGTATGTCATAGAGTGTTTTGCCTATGTTTTCCTCTAAGAGTTTTACAGTGTCTGGCCCTATATTTAGGTCTTTAATCCATTTTGAGTTTATTGTTGTGTATGGTGTTAGGGAGTGTTCTAATTTCATTCTTTTACATGTAGCTGTCCAGTTTCCCAGCCCTAATTATTGAAGAGGCTGTCTTTTCTCAATTGTATATTCTTGCCTTCTTTATCAAAATAAGGTGACCATATGTGTGTGGGTTTATCTCTGGGCTTTCTATCCTGTTCCATTGATCTATATTTCTGTTTTTGTGCCAGTACCATAATGTCTTGATTAGTGTAGCTTTGTAGTGTAGTCTGAAGTCAGGGAGCTGATTTCTTCAGCTCCATTTTTCTTTCTCAAGATTGCTTTGGCTATTCAGGGTCTTTTGTATTTCCATACAAATTGTGAAATTTTTTGTTCTACTTCTGTGAAAATTGCCAGTGCTAGTTTGATAGGGATTGCATTGAATCTGTAGATTGCTTTGGGTATTATACTCATTTTCATAATGTTTGTTCTTCCAATCCAAGAACATGGTATACCTCTCCATCTCTTTGTATCATCTTTAATTTCTTTCATCAGTGTCTTATAGGTTTCTGCATACAGGTCTTTTGTCTCCTTAGGTAGGTTTCTTCCTAGGTATTTTATTCATTTTGTTGCAATGGTAAATGGGAGTGTTTCCTTAATTTCTCTTTCAGATTTTTCATCATTAGTATATGGGAATCCAAGAGATTTCTATGCATTAGTTTTATATCCTGCTACTATACCAAATTCATTGATTAGCTCTAGTAGTTTTTTGGTAGCATCTTTGGGATTCTCTACATATAATATCATGTCATCTGCAAACAGTGACACTTTTAGTCCTTCTTTTCCAATTTAGATTCCTTTTATTTCTTTTTCTTCTCTGAATGCTGTGGCCAAAACTTCCAAAAGTATGTTGAATAATAGTGTTGAGAGTGGGTAACCTTGTCTGTTTCCTGATTTTTGTGGAAATGCTTTCAGTTTTTCACCATTGAGAATGATGCTGGCTTTGGGTTTGTCATATATGGCCTTTAATATGTTGAGGTAGGTTCCCTCTATGCCCACTTTCTGGAGGGTTTTTATCATAATTCAGTGTTGAATTTTGTAAAAAGCTTTCTCTACATCTATTGAGATGATCATATGGTTTTTATATTTCATTTTGTTGATATGGTTTATCTCATTGATGCATTTGTGTATATTGAAGAATCCTTGCATTACTGGGACAAATGCAAGGTGTATGATCCTTTTAATGTGCTGTTGGATTCCGTTTGCTCGTATTTTGTTGAGGGTTTTTGCATCTATGCTCATCAGTGATATTGGTCTGTAGTTTTCTTTTTTCATGACATCTTTGTCTCGTTTTGGTATCATGGTGATGATGGCCTTATAGAATGAGTTTGGGAGTGTTCCTCCCTCTGCTATATTTTGGAAGAGTTTGAGAAGGATAGGTGTTAGCTCTTCTCTAAGTGTTTGATGGAATTCACCTGTGATCCCTCTGGTCCTGGGCTTTTGTTTTTTGGAAGATTTTTAAATCACAGCTTCAATTTCAGGGCTTGTGATTGGTCTGTTTATAATTTCTATTTCTTCTTTTTTCAGTCTCAGAGGTTGTGCTTTTCTAAGAATTTGTCCATTTCTTCCAGGTTGTCTATTTTATTGACATATAGTTGCTTCTAGTAATCTCTCATGATCCTTTTTCTTTCGGTAGTGTCAGTTGTTACTTCTCCTTTTTCATTTCTAATTCTATTGATTTTAGTCTTCTCCCTTTTTTTCTTGATGAGTCTGGCTAGTGGTTTATCAATTTTGTTTAGTTTCTCAAAGAACCAGCTTTTAGTTTTATTGATCTTAGCTATTGTTTCCTTCATTTCTTTTTCATTTATTTCTGACCTGGTCTTTATGATTTCTTTCGTTCTGCTAACTTTGGGGCTTTTTTGTTTTTATTTCTCTAATTGCTTTAGGTGTAAGGTTAGGTTCTTTATTTGAGATGTTTCTTGTTTCTTGAGGTCGGATTGCATTGCTGTAATATTCCCTCTTAGAAGTGTTTTCTGCAACCCATAGGTTTTAGGTCGTGTGTTCATTGTCATTTGTTTCTGGGTATTTTTTAATTTCCTCTTTGATTTCTTCAGTGATCTCTTTGTTATTTAGTAGTGTATTGTTTAGCCTCCATGTGTTTGTATTTTTTACAGGTATTTCCTGTAATTGATATCTAGTCTCAAAGCATTGTGGTCGGAAAAGATACTTGATATGATTTCAATTTTCTTAAATTTATCAAGGCTTGGTTGGTGACCCAAGATACAGTCTATCCTGGAGAATGTTCCATGAGCACTTGAGAAGAAAGTGTATTCTGCTGTTTTTGGATGGAATGTCTTATAAATATCAATTAATTCTGTCTCATTTAATGTATCATTTAAAGCTTGTGTTTCCTTATTTCTTTTCATTATGGATGATCTGTCCATTGGTGGAAGTGGGCTGTTAAAGTCCCATACTATGATGGTGTTACTGTCGATTTCCGCTTTTATGGCTGTTGGTATTTGCCTTATGTGTTGAGGCGCTCCTATGTTAGGTACATAAATATTTTTAATTGTTATATCTTCTTCTTGGATTGATCCCTTGATCATTATGTAGTGTCCTTCTTTGTCTCTTCTAATAGTCTTTATTTTAAAGTCTATTTTGTCTGATATGAGAATTGCTATTCCAGCTTTCTTTTGATTTCCATTTGCATGGAATATCTTTTTCCATCCCCTCACTTTCAGTCTGTATGTGTCCCTAGGTCTGATGTGGGTGGGTCTCTTGTAGACAGCACATATACAGGTCTTATTTTTGTATCCATTCAGCCAGTCTATGTCTTTTGGTTGGAGCATTTAATCCATTTATTTTTAAGGAAGTTATCAATATGTGTATTCCTATTACCATTTTCTAATTTGAAATGGGTTTGTTTTGTAGGTCTTTTCCTTCTCTTGTGTTTTCTGCCTAGGGAAGTTCCTTTATGATTTGTTGTAAAGTTGGTTTGGTGGTGCTGAATTCTGTTAGCTTTTGCTTGTGTGTAAAGGTTTTAATTTCTCCATCGAATCTGAATGAGATCCTTGCTGGGTAGAGTCATCTTGGTTGTGGTTTTTCCCTTTCACCTCTTTAAATATGTCCTCCACTCCCTTCCAGCTTGCATAGTTTCTGCGGAAAGATCAGCTGTTAACCTTATGGGGATTCCCTTTTATGTTATTTGTTGCTTTTCCCTTGCTGCTTTTAATATTTTTTCTTTATATTTAATTTTTGATATTTTGATTAATATGTGTCTTGGCATGTTTCTTCTTGGATTTCTCCTGTATTGGACTCTCTGTGCTTCCTGGACTTGATTGACTATTTCCTTTCCCATTATAGTGAAGTTTTCAACTATAATCTCTTCAAATATTTTCTCATACCCTTTCTTTTTCTCTTCTTCTGGGACCCCTATTGTTTGAATGTTGGTGCATTTAATGTTGTCCCAGAGGTCTCTGAGACTGTCCTCAATTCTTTTCATTCTTTTTCTTTTATTATGCTCTGCAGTAGTTATTTCCACTATTTTATCTTCCAGGTCACTTATCTGCTCTTCTGCCTAAGTTATTCTGCAATTGATTCCTTCTTGAGCATTTTAAATTCATTTATTGTGTTTTTCATCATTGTTTGTTTGCTCCTTAGTTCTTCTAGGTCCTTGTTAAACGTTTCTTGTATTTTCTCCATTCTATTTCCAAGATTTTGGATCATCTTTACTATCACTACTCTGAATTCTTTTTCAGGTAGACTGCTTATTTCCTCTTCATTTGTTTGGTCTGGTGGGCTTTTACCTTGCTCCTTCATCTGCTGTGTATGTCTCTCTCTTCTTATTTTACTTAACTTACTGTGTTTGGGTCTCCTTTCTGCAGGCTGCATGTTCATTGTTCCTGTTGTTTTTGGTTTCTGCCTCCAGTGGTTAAGGTTGCTTCAGTGGGTTGTATAGCCTTCCTGGTGGATGGGACTGGTACTTGTGTTCTGGTAGATGAGGCTGGATCTTGTCTTTCTGGTGGGCAGGACCATGTCTGGTGGTGTGTTTTGGGATGTCTGTGAACTTAATATGATATTAGACATCCTCTCTGCTAATGGGTCGGGTTGTGTTCCTGTCTGGCTAGTTTTTTGGCATAGGTTGTCCAGCACTGTAGCTTACTGGTCTTTGAGTGGAGCTGGGTCTTAGCGTTGAGATGGAGATCTCTGAAGGAGCTTTCGCTGTTTGATATCACATGGGGCTTGGAGGTCTCTGGTGGGACAATGTCCTGAACTCACCTCTCCTACTTCAGATGCTCAGGCCTGACACCTGGCTGGAGCACCAAGACTCTATCAGCCACCTGGCTCAGAAGAAAAGGGAGAGAAAAAGAGAAATAAATAAATAAAATAAAGTTATTAAATATTTTTTAAAAAATATTAAAAATAGAAAAATAAAATAGTAATAAAAGAAAGAGAAAGAAAGAGAGAGCAGTCAAACCAAAAAACAAATCCACCAATGATAAGAAGCTCTAAAAACTATACTAAAAAAGAAAAACAGACAGACAGGACTGTAGGACAAATGGTAAAAGCAAAGGTATATATACAGACAAAATTACAGAAAGAATCATATACATACCCACCCACAAAAGGAGAAAAAAATATATATTTTTTTAAAAAAAGGAAGAGAGCAAGCAAATCAATAAACAAATCTACCAATGATAATAAGCTCTAAATAGTAAACTTTGATAAACATAAAACAAGAAACAAATTAGATGCAGAAAGCAAATCCCAAGTCTACAGTTGACCCCAAAGTCCATTGCCTCAATTTTGGGATGGTTCGTTGTCTATTCAGGTATTCCACAGATGCAGGGTACATCAATTTCATTGTGGAGATTTAATCCACTGCTCCTGAGGCTGCATGGAGAGATTTCCCTTTCTCTTCTTTGTTCACACAGCTCCTGGGGTTCAGCTTTGGATTTGGCTCTGCCTCTGCATGTAGGTCACCTGAGGGCACCTGTTCCCTGCCCAGACAGGACGGGGTTAAAGTAGCAGCTGATTAGAGGGCTCTGGCTCACTCAGGCTGGAGGGGGAAGGAGGGGTACAGAATGCGAGGCCAGCCTGCAGTGGCAGAGGCCAGCGTGACGTTGCAACAGCCTGAGGCACACCGTGTGCTCTCCCAGGGAAGTTGTCCCTGGTTCACGGGACCCTGGCAGTGGCGGGCTGCACAGGCTCCCGGGAGGGGAGGTGTGGATAGTGACCTGTGCTTGCACACAGGCTTCTTGGTGGCTGCAGCAGCAGGCTTAGCATCTCATGCCCGTCTCTGGTATCCACACTGATAGCCATGGCTTGCATCCATCTCTGGAGCTTGTTTAGGTGGTACCCTGAATCCCTTCTCCTCGTGCACCCCAAAACAATGGTTTTGTGCCTCTTAGGCAGTTCCAGACATTTTCCTGGACTCCCTCCCAGCTAGCTGTGGCACACTAGCCCCCTTCAGGCTGTGATCATGCAGCCAACCACAGTCCTCTCCCTGGGATATGACCTCCTAAGCGGAGCCTGAGCTCCCATTCCCCACCCACTCTGGCAGGTGAGCAGACAAGCCTCTCAGGCTGGTGAGAGCTGGTCAGCACTGATCATCTGTGTGGGAATCTCCACTTTGCCCTCTGTACCCCTGTTGCTGTGCTATTCTCCATGGCTCCAATGCTTCCTTCCTGCCCACCCGCCATCTCTGCTAGTGAAGGAGCTTCCTAGTGTGTGGAAGCTTTTCCTCCTTCACAGTTCCCTCCCAGAGGGGCAAGTCCCATCCCTATTTTTTTGTCTCTGTTTTTTCTTTTTTCTTTTGCCCTACCCAGGTACGTGTGGAGTTTCTTGCCTTTTGGGAAGCCTGAGGTTTTCTGCCAGCATTCCATAGGTGTTCTGTAGGAGCTGTTCCACATGTAGATGTATTTTTGATACATTTGTGGGAAGGCAGGTGATCTCCATGTCTTACTCCTCCACCATCTTGAAGCTATCTTCTTGGGGACTATTTTAAACATTGTGAATACTGAGAAGGGTAGATCGATCTGTACCCATGAGCAAGGGGTAGACAGAGAGCTGTAGATAAAATAAACAATAAGTGAACAAGTTAACTTCATAATTGATGTTTTATGAAGAAAAACCCCAAATAATTAAATAATTCATTTATATTTTCAGTCATTATTAATTAGTTCATTCATATAGTAAACATTATCTGCTATGTAAGATAGCTACATTCTAATTTTTAAGAAATATAAGAGAACAAGATTTCTGACAGCAATCTGAACTAGGAACATTATATTTTCATTTTTAAAATGGTGGTAAAGACTTATCATTTTCAAAATGGTGGTAAAGACTTATTATGTGAATTATTGCCTTTCCTTTTTAAGCTTAATATACTCTTCTTGAATGGATAACCATGCATGTAGTTTATGAACCTTCGGAAGTTACTATCGATAATCTCTAGAAGTTACCATATATTCACTCAAGACAAATCATGCTAAATTCACATGATTTCCCATTTTGTTAGAATCTCTAGAGAACAGAAAATTCCATGGATAAAATGCATTTCAATTATTTATATTACATCAACACATCTGACAATATCTTTTGCAAAAACATGGTGGTTAGGAAGTGCATTAAATGATAGAGCTGTTGATATTTACTGCCTTTTAAATGTATGCCTGCTACAAGTTGTAAATAATTCTGTAATTTTCTTTCTTTTTAAAAAAAATTCTGTAATTTTCTAATAGAATGTGACTAGCTAGTCTATAATCTTAGCCCTGTTGGCTCAACATTTCCACTGATAATTCTGATAGGATTTTTGAAGTAAGGATACATAGGTGGGGTGCATAACTAAAAATAAATGGCAAAGCCAATGATAAAGGTGATGTCAACTGACAGAGACACACTGGTCCAAAAGAAATGAAATGAAATGAAGCAGAAACAAATTTCAAGTTCTGTTTAGATTCAGAATGTCAGCTGCATGAGAGTGAGCTGGCTTGGCTACAGTACAGATGGCAAGGTTCTGGGACTTCCCTTTGATGACAACCATAAAATAAGCAAATAGTGTTAGGTAGCCGTTAGAAAAATAGACCAGCATAATAGTTAAGTTGCATTAATGAAATATTGTGTCTAGGACAATAAAAGGAATAGAAGAAAACCAAAATTTTACCAAATACTGTTCTGGTGAGATGACTTATGGAGTAAAGTGTCAAACTCTTTGCATTATACTTTAAGGCAGACTTCTCCAATCAGAGTATGTTCAGAGGAAGGGACACAGAATTCTGAAAATCATATCTTTTGAGACAAGTCTGAAAGAACAGGGTATTGTTTTTCTGCAGGAGAAAAGTCTAAAGAGATATTTTCAGAGTACTTTTGTCTACGTGGCAAGCTTTCATGATGAAGAAGCCAGGGAAAATTTGTTTGATGCTGAACTAGACAGTTAATCTAAAATATTAGTTTGAAGTTAGAGAGATGAAGACTTTGGTCCAATAGGAGGAAAAAATAGAGTTATCCAAAACAAGGCTAACATGTGAGGGAAGACCCCTTTTACCAGGGTCATTTAAACCAAAATCTTTATGCTAGAGTGGAGTTTGGGGTCAGATGGCATACAAGTTATTTATCATTGTATAAAAAATTACCCCCTAACTTAGAGAGTAAAAACAATTTTTATTTCGGTAATCCTTTTGTGGGTCAGGAACTCAGAAGAGCTTGCCCAGGCAGTTTTCACTTGGGGTTTGTCATGCAGTTATATTATATATCAACTACAACCATATGAAGGTATGTACTGACTGCACACTGGGATTGGATGTCCAAGGTGGCTCGCTATCCTGGCTGGCAGGTTTTGCTGGCAATTGGCTGAGAGCTCAGTTGGGGCTGCCAACTGGAGCATGAACACATGGCCTCAACTTCCTCACCCCATGGTTGCTTCAGGGTAGTTGGACTTCATACCCAGTGACTCAGGGATATCAAAGCATGTGTCCCATTGCACAAGAGAAGCTGCACTGTCCCTTATGATGTAGCCTCAGAAGTCATGCAGCAGCACCTTTTCTGCACTGTACTATTTGCAGGTGAGTCAGAAGCCTATGTCAATTCATGAGAGTAGGATATAGATCCCACTTTTGATGGAAGGAGTGTCCAAAATTTGTGAACATAAAGTTGCTACAGATGACCTCTTAAAGAACTTCCAACTTGAAGTCTCTGATTTTGTAAATCTATTGGCTATATGGTAAGATTTTAAGAAAAATAGGGAATTTTTGTATCTTCTTTTAAAAATTCAGAGTTGTTAGTTGGGCTCTCTTGAAATTATTCATTGGTGTTATCACATAAAGGATTTTTGATTTGATTTTTATACACACACATAGTGGATATTATGAGAAATATACAACTAAAATGATAGGTTCTCCCAAATAATTTATTTGAAATTATGAATACAAATAGGTAAATAATGCTTTAAAATATTTTATAAAACAAGAGAGCTTGGCTATTTTAGGCCGGTGGAAGGGCCATGATTAGACAGGCATGTAATTGACAAGCTCAGACAATTTGGGGCTTCTCTACTTGTCTTATTGAATAGAAACAGGTACTAGGAATTTAAAAAAATTGAATGTAACCACTGTATTTGGTGACAGATAAACTTGGAGTGTTGTTTTTTATAGGCATATAGAGTTAGGCTCATCAGGATGGAGACCTAACACTTAGCAGAATCTCAATTCAAATAACCACTGAAGACAGTGCAGATGTGCTGATTCCCGTCACTCACCTTGTTAACTCCTAAGGCTCAGAGTTAACTGTTGCTTGCAATTGTCCTCTAGAGTTTTGGTGCCCTTTGGGTACTCCTGAAATCTGACCTGGACACACTCGTACTGTACTTCTGTTAAAGTAACCAGATTTTAGCATTCCGTCCACTTCCTATTGGCATTTGACATCAGACCCAAACCTGTCTTTGTCTTGGTGTCCTTAGTAGATGCTGAAAATCTACCTACTCTCATCACATAGCTGGGCTTCACCTATTATAAATTACACTTCTGAGGTTTTAGCAAAGGGATTTTGCTTCTTGTACTTGTTTTGGCTTTTATTGTTTTTTACTTGAGGAAGGATATCTATGTTTTCACAGAGTAACCTCTAAGCAACTATAAAAGTTTGATAGAGCTAATCATACTTTAATCTTTTCTTGATGTTTCCCCCCATTCTTTTTCTCTTTTCTTACAATGAAAGAAAATAGAAATAGAAATTGAAGACTTGCTTTCTCCAGCTACTGTTTTCCCCATTGACTCAAACTTTCATTATCTTCTTTCATAATTGATTAGCACTTGTTGGAAATATTTGCACATATAAATCTGTGGCTTTATTGTTGCAGATCTAAGTAGAGTTATTTTTTATCTCCCAAAGAAGATTCAGACAGTTTTTTCAAAGTAGATTTCATTTAACAAATGCAATTTGCCACTCTTTCTAGCAAGTACTCTGTATATATTGACTTTAATTTTACTTGAAATCCAAATTCCATTTACCAGACCAAAATAAGAGACCTCTGTGTGAAAAGAAGCACCTACTACAGCTTACATTAAAAACAAAAACAGGGCTTCCCTGGTGGTACAGTGGCTGAGAGTCCGCCTGCCGATGCGGGGGACACGGGTTCGTGCCCCGGTCAGGGAGGGTGCCGCATGCTGTGAATCGGCTGGGCCCGTGAGCCATGGCCGCTGGACCTGCGCGTCCGGAGCCTGTGCTCCGCAACGGGAGAGGCCACAGCGGTGAGAAGCCCACGTACCGCAAAAAAAACCCCAAAAACAAAACAAAACAAAACCCAGATTCCTTTATATCATGAAATATTAACGCAAACAGAGCTGCCTTTTGGTATCCAAAATGTGAAGAGTTGTGAGGGCCAAAATGGCCGACATCAAGGGCCCCCATGGGTGGGAATTCATAAATGGTACTTTGGATAAATAAAATGTTGGGTTTCAGGGTTTGTAATGAGACTCTTACTTCATTCTTTACCATTTTTTTCCTTTAAAAAATTAAAAAAGACTTATTTACAACAAAACTGCAAAATAATCCTTGCAAAAGTACAAACCTACTGTTTCACCAACACATTTCCCAGTGAAGTGTTTGTGCCCCAGGCTGACTTTAAACTTTTTCAGGCCTTTCATGTAAGGCCCAGTTTATTGTAACCCAATTGTGTCAGATGGATCAACTCATCCAGGTATAAGCTCAGTGCTCAGGCCAACATTTGGCCAATGTTTGCAAAGTCTGGTCAAATAGATTATTTATTTTTTTGGAAACTGAAGGAGAGATGAAATTTGGTTTGAGTTTTTACACCAAATTTTTCCATGAAAAATCAGAGTTTACTGCTGTAATATGTCCAGTGATGGGATAAGAACATAAAAGAAGGCAGCCTGTTCTTCAGCGATATATGTGCCATTATTATGGCATCGGTGGTACCTATGCTATATTATTCTTGATCCATTACTGGCAGTTAGGACCATTCTATCACCGTAGCCAAAAGAACGTCAAAAAGTGGATGCAGAACAGGTTCTCATGAGGTCATTCTTGCTCAGTAAGTTGGGGTGCTGGACTGGACTCTAGAATTGCTACCAGAAGAATGTTTGGTTACTTTGGACAGGTTAACAGTTGCCATTTCATTGCCCCAGGGCAGCTGGTTACAAACCCAAAACCTGAGTTGTGGAGCTCATGGCAAGAGGTAATTGCAAAAATGAGAACAAATGTTAAACCTTCCCTAACTAGAAAGAGTGTTTGAACTAGTGGTAATGTAAACAGAATGTTTTCAGAGCCTTCAGATGAACTGAAACAACAACAAAAACAACATGTTAATTTTTACCTACTTTACAAGAGATTAACAAGAAGCCTACTCATGTTTAACCAAGGAAAAAGAAAATAAAAATATATTTATTTTTGAACAGTGGCAAATAAGGTCCTGATGAATTTTTTAAATTCTGCTGAAAAAGAATAAATCTTCTTTGTAGAAAATTAGCACGTGAATACAGCACATACAATAAGAAAGAAAACAATAATAAAAGTGAAAACAATAATAAAAGTAAAAACAAGGAAACCATGATCCTACATCAAATAAGCATTGATTATATAGATCTGTCAGAGTTTTTATACACATATACTAAATAGAGAGTACATAAAAAATAGGTGGATCTAATTTTGTACTATACCTTATGCATATTTCTTCACTTAATAAAATATTTTTCACGTCACATTTTTCTAAGTTTCCATTGATTATATGGTGTTTCATCACAAAGATGCAAAGAATCTACTATTTTTTTTTTTAACAAGAGCCTATGGTTGAGTATTTAGGTTTTTCTACTACTTAAAAAATTTTTCAATAAACACTCCTGTGGTAAGCAAGCTTGTAGATTAAGCTTTATGTAACCACATGATTTTTCTCCTTAGGAAAAATTCCTCAAAGTATAAAGCCTTCAGTGACTCTCCATTGCTAATAGGATAAAGCCAGCTTTTCTTACTCTGGCCTGTATTTCCCTACTCTCTCAACTTCAGCCACGTTGGACATATGATTAATATCTTGTTGGAGTATTTCAGCTTTTGGCCATCCTGGCACCTGGTGGGAGGGCATTCCCTGGGTCTCTTTGTGGTTAGGTGAGGCCATGTGACTAATTATGGCCTTTTAGCCTTTTCCCCTTACCATGGTGTTTGATAACGTTCCAGCTAGTGGCTGCTTTATCAGACTGTGTTCCCAAGTGAGAAGAACAAGGAGCAGAGTTAATTGGAACAAAGTCAATTCACAGTGGTTATGAAATGTGAGTGAGAAATAAATCTTTGTTGGTTTAAACCACTGAGACTTTAGGGTCATATGTTACAGTCACATAGCAGAGCTTACACTGACTGAAACACTGGCCTTTACATTTTGCATTCCCTTCCCCTCCTTGTTATTTGTACACGTTATTACATTTGCCAGGTACTTCATTTCCTTGCCTAGTAAACATTTACTTACTCAGTGCACACTAGGAAATTTTGCCAGAAATCTGGGACTGCTCAACTTACTTACCCTTAGTATAGGCACTTTTAAAATTTTATTATTATTATTATTATTATTATTATTTGCGGTACGCGGGCCTCTCACTGTTGTGGCCTCTCCCGTTGCGGAGCACAGGCTCCGGACGAGCAGGCTCAGCAGCCATGGCTCACGGGCCCAGCCGCTCTGCGGCATGTGGGATCTTCCCGGACCGGGGCACAAACCCGTGTCCCCTGCATCGGCAGGCGGACTCTCAACCACTATGCCACCAGGGAAGCCCCTAGTATAGGCACTTTTAAATTCATATAAATATTTTTCAGTGTTTGTCAAAATTACAATTTACATTGTTCTCTTATTAGTTTTTGTAATGTCTATCTTTTCTTGTAGATCATAACCACTATGAGAGGTAGACATTTTACAATGTGCTTGGCACATAATATTAGGTACTTGATAAATTATTTGTGTAATGAATGAAGAAATGCCAAGACAATTTCTAAACTCTATCATGGTCTTAGCCAAATCAATCTCCCCAAAGATCTCAGACCACACTGAACAAAAGTGACCATTCTCTCTAACCTATATAAACAGCTTCCCGATTTTAGAGGCAAAAAGCTCTCATTACTCATTGTTTTAACTTTATTTCTTCTAAAAGGATAAAATACTTTCATTGGTTCATTGGCCATTTTAATTCTGGTGGCCTATGCATTTCCTTTGCTTAATTTGAGTTGGGTTTCTATCACTTATAATTGAAAGGGCATTGAATAATGTAAGATAATGTGTAAATTCAGCTTTGCTCTGCTCTGTAGACCTTGTATGCTCTCTTTTGCTCTAGATCTCTGTCCTTCTCTCCTTTCTCTGAAATGTTCTAGGAGTGCCAAGTTGACTGGACTTGAGAATATTAAAGCTCTTAAGCAGCTAGTAAGGCTAACATTTTGATTCCTACTCCACTAATTTTCCTTCTGCAAAGTGTCCTCAGGAATTCTTCAAGGAGGTCTACATGACTGAAAGGACAAGATTTGGACATTCTAGAGTCTATGGCTATGAAACCATCCAGTCACCAGTTCTTTAGAATCCTGATGCAACACGTCTTATCTAGTTATCTATTTTACCTGTGAAACTAACTAAACAGTCATGTATGAACATCTAAAGTCATAGAAATTACAGCCCAATCCTGGTATAGCATAATACAGATGGCATAATATTCCAAGAATTAATTTTAGCCTAATTTTGTTTTCTTGTCTCTGGAAGCAGACAATTCAAAGTGTGAATAAAAATTCATTCAAAATAAACAAACTTATCTATGCTCTGTGGTTCCCACCCCTTAGCAAATTGTATCCTTTCTTTCTATAAGGGTTAATTCTATATAATTTACAAAAGGATTAGTTATCTATTAAGTGTTTACATCTTCAGCCTTGTGATATAAATTCTATTCTCCTAGGTTTGTAGCAAAGCTTACTTTCATATGTATTCTGCTTCCTAGGGAAAACGCTAATTGTTTTTGGTCACAAAATGTATACATATATACACTCCCCAAATTTGATCCTAACATCTGCCTGAAAATCCCAGTAGAACAACCTTTGCAATGCTGACCTTCATTTTGCTCTCCAGAGAAAAGGAAACTTTTCCTTTGTATTTCTTTTGTCTAACCCTTATAATCATTTCCCCCTATAATTTAGTTTGGTTCAAATGATTGCTCTGTTTCAGTGAAGTAAACTGCATTTCCAGATTTAGGCTGCACTGTCTGTTATAGAGATATGTTGCAGGAATTATTAATAAATACCTCCTATATGTTGTGCATTGCTGCAGAAAGCAGATACCTGTGGAGAGGAGTGATACCCACTGGTACCATTGTATCCATTCAGGGGTCTTGGTGTGTGAGTGAGTCTGCCTGCCACGTCACAATCACAATATCCTTTGCTTCATGTTGGACTAGTCCAGAGTATATTACTTTTCTATGTACCACACACATGTGCCACAGATGGCCACTTTTAATTTCAGAGCTCAAATGTAATAAATTCAGCACATTAATATTTGGTCAAGATTAAGTGCTGGGAGGCTACTATGGAAAACCCATCATTCAAGTTCATCTCTAAGCAGGCAGTTGTGATTCCATTGCTACGAAATAAACCTTTGTCGTGCCTTCTCCTCAGCCTCACAACATTTTCTCTTTCTTTGTAAGACATAAATCTAATCCACATGCTAACATTTGCTTACAAGCTGTGCGAAAGAACTCAAGGTTTTGGTATTTGGTTAAAACAGACCTTTGAAGGAGACTTTCTACTAGTTGTATGAGTCGAAGTGCATCCTGGCTTTCTTTTTTGCCCTCTGTTGGACCCTGCATTGATTTTACTTATTTATTTTATGTTTTATTGAATTCAGTGGAAGACAGTCAAATCATCAGCAGGAATTCCAGTGGAATTACTGTGTTGATGCGCATGGTGTGAGAGGCTTGGTGGAAAGTCTGATTTCCGTACTCAGGCCAAGAAGGAAGACTCTCAGGTGGAGAAGTGATAAGAAAATATTAAATAAAGTTGGACAAAGTTATCACAGAGACTCCCATCCATCCTTTCTTGCAATCCATCCCTTTTCTTCTTTCTTTCTACCCATTTACAGCTTATGTTCCAAACGTTATCATTGTTATAACCTTGTAATAACAACCTTGCCAAGAGCCCACCTACTTACTCTTCTGTTACCATAATGATGTAGTAATATCTAGGTAAGTAGACACTGACTAATAGTTGACCTTATTGACCTCATGTATTTACCTTCTCCATGCCTGCACTTGAACAGATAAACACTACAGACAAGTTCTGCTAGGTCATGTGTTGCACATTCCTGGTTACAAGTCTCAATAGCACTTCCACAGGCTCAGCCTGGTTGTTACAGTTTGTGGTCAGCTCACTCTCTGACTCTCCACGATGACCACTCCGAACTTCCTCCACTCTTCTCCACTGCCCAACTCCTCTCCTTCTGTCTCAGAAGACATCACCTCCTGTTTAGGTGTCATCCCTCCACCCAGCTTTTGTATCCCATCTTTTCCAGCCATTTCAGTAATGGTAGCTTTTTTATTTATTTTTTTGTGTGTGTGGTACGCAGGCCTCTCACTGTTGTGGCCTCTCCCGTTGTGGAGCACAGGCTCTGGACGAGCAGGCTCAGCAGCCATGGCTCACGGGCCCAGCCGCTCCGCGGCATGTGGGATCTTCCCGGACTGGGGCACGAACCCGTGTCCCCTGCATCGGCAGGCAGACTCTCAACCACTGCGCCACCAGGGAAGCCCGTAATGGTAGCTTTTTAACCTTTTCTCCCTTGAATATTTAGCTGCTTACTCATACATGGATCCTTTCTATTGTTCTTCAAACAGATGTGTAGATTCATCGACTCTCTGTTCAACTCCATTGACCTGTTTGTTTATTTTTGCAGAAATACCACACTATTTTAGTGTCAGTGTCTTTATAAGAAGGCTTGCTATCTGGTGGTACAATTTCCCTTACATTAGTCTTCTTCTTTAAGGTTTTCTTGGCTATTTTGTACTTTCTGATAAATTTTAGAATCAGTTTGTCAACCCACACACATACACACACCCACACACCATACTTAGATATGTCACATACACGACTCTGTTGGAATTTTTATTGTGATTGTATTGAATCTATAGATCAGCTTGGGAATGGTTTGCACCTTTGCAATATTGAATCTTCCAATCCAAGGGCATAAATATAGCTCTCCATTATTATATGTATCTTCTCTAAAGTCTCTGAATGCAAATTTTATCATTTTTTTCTTCTAGAAATCTTGCATATCTTATGTTAGATTTACGTTTTAGTATTTTTAATTGAAAGTAGTACCTTTTAATTTCTTTTTCCCCTTGTTGCTTATAAACAGAATATAATTTCATGTTGTGTATTAATTTGCATTCAGCAACATTCTGAAATTCGATCATTTATTTGAACAGTTCATTTGTAGTGTCTTTGGATTTTCTACGTATAATCATATCATCTGTTAATAATAGCACTTTTTCCTTTTTCCATTCTAGTTACTTTCCTTTCTTTCCTTTCCTCCTTTCTTCCTTCCTCCCTCCCTTTCTCTCTCCATCCTTCTCTTTCTTTCTTTCTAGAATTTAAGAAGAACCAGCAATTTTGAGAACTTGAGAAGGAGCTTAGTAATTTTGTATTCATATATACATATACATATACATATATATATATATATATATATATATATATATATTCACTTACAGAGGACCCTAAAAACTGAAAAAGTTTAAGGATGCACAAAACTTTTTTGTTTCACCTCTGAAATAATGGTTATAATGGAAGAATAACCAATTTTGATGTGTTTATTTTTCAATAATTAGGGAAGTAACAATAGATCTAGATGAAACAAATATGGCAAAATGTCAACAAGTGGTGATTTTATTGGTGGGTATTAAGATGTTTGTTGTACTACTTTTTTCTCCCATTTATGTTTGAAATTTTCACAATAAAATTAAAAAATGTATAAATGGATTAGTTGTTCTATTAAAAGACAAAGATTGACAGTTGGGAAAAAAAATCTATATGATATTTATAAAAGACCCACCTAACACAAATATGTGGAATGCTTGAAATAAAAGGATAGGAGGATAAAAAGATTACTCGCAAATACAAACCAAAAGAAAATGAGATAGTTATAGAAGTATCAAATATAATAGATTTTAATATAAAGAGGGTCAACTCACAAGAAAGATAAAATAATTCTAAACATAAAAGAAAGAATTAATATGTACATCTTTTCCTTTAGGTACCATTTTGAGTAAGGAATTGATGTATGAGATAGTTGTCAAAGTAGTGTATGTGGGGTTCTGTTTCATTTTATATCCTTATAAGTATCATTATGCAGTCATGGAGTTTTACGTATTCAAAATGTTTGAATTATAGGTTGGACTATTCTTGATGCTCAAATTATCTCATATTTGGCTAATATGAGCCTTTTTAAATGTTTGATCCTTTTACACAAAATAAAATGCAAGTTACTTGGGTATTCAAATCAGTTATCACGTTTTATGTTTTTTACTTTGCCAGTTTAAAAATGTTTTTCTCCTCCTTCTTTTGTGCTTTTTTTGAATTGTTTTTTTTTTTTCAGGAAGCTCAGCCAACCCATTAGTCCAGGGTTTTATTGTGGGTTAGTCATGTAGGCACAGTGTCCACGTGAGTGACCTCAACTATTGGACTCCAGCTTCCCAAGAGGTCAAACTGACACAGTAAGGCCCAAGGCCTTGGGCATACAAAAACACTGTTATCAAGCAAGATATTCTAAAGGCTCAGAGATTATCTCCCAGGATCCTGTCAAGGGCCAGTCCTGAAGACAGGCTTTTTTTTGGAATGTGCTAACTTGAGCAGCCTGGGTCTGCTGAGGTAACCCTTTCTTGCACTCAGGCTGTGAAAAACAAATAAAAGTTTAGCCAGAATTTTTACTATGTTCCCTTGTGAGTATTAAAATAATACTTTATCCCAGAATTGTTAATTAATATACTTCTAAAATCCAACCCTCTTTAAAATATGCTTGGAAGGGAAAATGCTACTTTTCAGCTTTTTTTACTAAGAATCTCCGGCTCTAAAGTGAATCTTCTCTTTCACCTGCTTGTTTTACACATTTCAGTAACGTGATTGCTACCAGCCTATGGATAGAAATATTGAAATGATTATTTTTGTTAATAAAAGCACATTTTAGTGTTCTTGACCCCATCAACTTAGGCTCTACCTCCATCCCACCCCCAACCCCACCTCAATCCCCTGCTGAGTCTGGGAGAATAACTAACCTTTGAAATGGCGTGGGAATATGCCCTGGCAAGAACTCAGTGAGTACAGGTTATCTTTGGTTCCACGCAGAGATGGGGAGGACATTCACTCTATAATTTATGTCAGAACTGATCCAACTGAGCACCAAAGCATCTCTACTTGATGCCTAATCTCTCACAGTCCTTGGCATAACGGGGCTTTCGTGTTCTGCCTGTAGCCCCTACCCCACAAGGCTCAGATTAGCATCCGCAGGGCAGGGCTGTGAAAAGAGCAGCCCTGTCCAGTCTCTTACTCTTCCCAGCAACCTTTCCTCCCTGCAGATTTCTTCACCTCCCACAGCTAGATGCCTGACAGCTCTTTCTTTTTCTGATCAACAGATATGAGGGCACAGGTTACAGTGGAATTGCAAGGCTGAGACACCAGATTAGTGCCAATTTATGAAAAATCTTGGGAATCTCATTCTCCTCTTGCACGATAGAAAAGTTGGCCAAGTTCAGTAGAGGTTTTCAGCGTGACCAGGGCACTTTGAAGTAGTGGTTCCGAGACTTTTTGCTTAAAAAAAATCAATTAATTTAAGTAAGTTTAGGAGAATCTAGTAGAATTTCCATATTTTATTATGAAGTTCGAGAAAGAACATTACAAAGTATAGCTATTATCTTCCATTCATTCATTCTTTCCTACTGAAGTACCTGCACAGAGCATACTCTAGGAATAAAATATATATATATTTAAATGAAATAAATTTAAATTCTTAAGAACTTTATTTTATTTTGTCTTAGGTTGGTGAAAACTTGGCTATGACTCAGCTCTGTATGGAAACCAGCACAGGACTGCCTTCTTAGAGGTGATCATTGTTTTGGTTACTCCTGTCTTGCAAGGGCCTAACTCAGTGCCTGGTACACAGTAGGTACTCAGTCACTGGACAAAATAAATGTACAGGTGAATGAGGCAATGTGTGGGTGGAATGGTAAGCAATGGATTGCTGCTGTTTTACCAATTATTTTTAATTCTCAAACTCCATTCACAATTGTAGTCCGTTGAATTGTGGCCCCCACCCAAAGATATGTCTACCTAGGATCTCAGAATATGACTTTATTTGGAATAAGGGTGTTTCCTCAGGTAATTAAGGAAAGACTCTTGAGATAGGATCATCCTTGATATCAGACAAAAAAGGAGAGGATATACAGAGACACAGGGGGAAAGCCATGTGAAGACAGAAGTAGAGATCACAGTGATGCGTCTACAAGCCAAGGATTGCTAAGGATTGCCAGAGAGAAGATGTGAGAATGGGTTCTACCTCAGAGCCTCCAGAGAGAAGAAAGCCTGCTGACAGCTTGATTTTAGACTTCTGGTCTCCAGAACTGTGAGGGAATATATTTCCCTCACAATTTTTTGTAGCAGCTCTAGAACTGAATACAGCAATCTACATATAAACTTGTAGTCACTTTCATGTATTCAAAAAATCATTGTGGAATATTTGCATGATATTGGTAACACACTTTTTAAAAAGTTACTAATTATGTTTTATAAAGCTATTTAAATTGAATCTTTAATACTCTTTGTACACAATGTCTAAATGTGTTACCATTTAAATTGTGAACAGAGGCTATTCACTTATAAAATTACAGCATAAAATATGATTATAAAATTATAGAAGATAAAAGTATGATTTGTTGACAAATAAAAATGGCAATTATATCATGTTTTGTTAGAAGATAGCTGTTCATTAGATTTATTTTGAAATTTAGTTTTATGTTTTATATCATCAAAAATAAAGACTGCTTTTATTATCTAATGTTTAGAATATTACTATTTTGGATTAACAATCAGCTGGTCTATTTTTCTAAAAGGTGTGTTTATTTCTAAGTTATAAGAGAGTTGGCTTGGTATTCTATCTTCAAAAAGAAGGCATCTCTGGAACTTCTGCATTCATCTTAAATGAAAAGACAAATTGCATGTAAACCCTGTTCTATTTTCTCTTTTTAATTCCTGATTTTCAGAGATTGAAAGATATTCTGATTTGGTATGCAGGAATTTTAGTCAAAAAAATTTAATGTGCTGATTTGATGTTGATCATGTTGAGAAAAGTTTACATGATTACTGTAATTTGTGTGACCTCCCTATTATAATTGATGATAATTCACTCTTGACTTCAACCTACCATCATTTATGAGTACAAGTTAAACATAAATTAAGGACTATGGTAGATTATTATTCAGGAAATATTTTCTCCCTCCTATACCCTACCTGTGTTATTTCCCCACTTTGTTGATGTTCAGCTTATTTTTATCATATGTTTCAGTTGACTAGTGTATACTTTGAAAAGTAACATTTTATTACTAAAAGTTCCCATATAACTTCAAATAAAAAACAATTACTTTTTAAGTAAGAATAATAGGATTGTGATGATAAGCACAAAATTGGTTTTGGCTCTTATGGTTGGCAGTTATAGCATTCAATTTACTATTCATATTTTTTGTTTTGGTTGAATAGTATCAAGGAAATTTGATTGGAAAGGAAATTATCAAGGAAAGTCATTTAGAATAATAATTACAAGTGTTGACTTCTTTTTTAAAACTTTGTTTTACAGTGTTAAGATTATCTTTAACTAAACTTGAAGCCCTAAAGTGAATTAATAGGACGTTGGGTAGTTAAAAATTACAAACAATATCTCACACTTGTGAACATTTTTTATTGTAATTATTAAAGTTAGATAATAAGGAGTCCGAATTTATCATATAGGTGGTACAGTGCAAATATTAAAAAGTGATAGGGCTTCCCTGGTGGCACAGTGGTTGAGAGTCTGCCTGCCGATGCAGGGGACACGGGTTTGTGCCCTGTTCTGGGAAGATCCCACATGCCGCAGAGTGGCTGGGCCGGTGAGCCATGGCCGCTGAGCCTGCGCATCCGGAGCCTGGGCTCTGTAACGGGAGAGGCCACAGCAGTGAGAGGCCCGCGTGCCGCAAAAACAAAACAAAAAAACCAACCAAACAAACAAACAAAATGATAGATCACTATATGAGAACTTACTATTGAACAAATGCCCCAGCCTCTGTGTGACAGACCTAAGCCTTGCCTGGTGTTTGAGTATAATACACAGCTGCCAGTGCTCTAGCCCCTAGATCTTCAACGTGTGGTCTGTGGATGGCAACATCAGCATTGCCTGGGAGATGATCAGAAACACAGAGTTTCAGTCCCTACCTGGAGACCACTGAATCAGTATCCCTGGGGGTGGGGTCCTGCAATCAGTGTTTTAACAAGCCGCTTGTGTGATTCTGATGCAGTTCAAATTTGAGAGGTGCTGGACCAGATGGCCACATTCTAGGATGGTACCTATACAGACATGTGTAGTCCAGAAATGACATAGAAGATCAGTCTAGAAGCCCTGGTATAGTGTACGTCTTATTAATAGCTCATTTGTGAACATTGCAAATATGTCAGAGAGAGGGTAGAAGGAGATGCATTTCAATTTCTGCATCAAAGAAGAAATTGACTAGAATGTAAATAATTGTTCCCATATATCCGTTTTATAATATGTAATTAATTGTAAATTTTTGAAATTATTGTTTTACAAAGAACTAAGTATATTTCAAACAGAAATCTGGATCTAATTTTTTGGAAATCCTGAGATTGAAAATCCATCACTTCTGTGCAGTTTCTCACAGTTTGGTGGAAGGGAAAGGCAAGAAAGAAACAGTTAAGATGAGGGGATCCCTGAGCATCAGGCAAAGGGTGCTGTCAGATATGAAGTGGAAACCCCTGGCGAGAATGTGAATACATAGGGAACTTCCAGGGAGAGGCAGCAAAGAATTGCACATTTGGGCTACAAGCCTCTTGATAAGATTGTGGGGTTTTGTACTCTGATGGGTAAAGAAAGTCAGCTTCTTCTCTTTTGATTGTTTAACCATTTTATTAAGGTTTAATTCACATACCATAATATTCACCCATTTCAAGTGTACAATTCAGTGTTTTTCAGTATATTCACAGAGTTGTGCAACTATCACCATTATCTAGTTTTAGAACATTTTCATCATTCCACAAAGAAACTCCTGTACCCATTAACAGCCATTATCCACTCCCTCCTGCGCCCACCACCCCAACCCTAGGCAAACACTAATCTGTTTTCTATTCCCAGAGATTTGCCCGTTCTGGGCTCTTCATATAAGTGGAATCACATGGCATAAGTCCTTTGCATTGTTTTGTATTTGGCTTCTTTCACTTTGCATGTTTTCAATATTCATCTGTGATATAGAATATATCAGTATTTCATTACTTTTTATTACAAAATAATATACCATTGTATGGATATAACATATTTTATTAATTCACTCATCAGTTGAAGGACATTTGGGTTGTTTCTACTTTGGGGCTATTATGAATAAAGTTTGCTATAAATATTTATGAACAATTTTTTTGTGGACATATGTTTTCATTTCTTTTGGGTATATACCTTGGAGTGGGATTGTTAGGTCATATGGTAACTCTACATTTAATCTTTTGAGAAACTGCCAGACTGTATTTAAATAACATTGAATGCATCATCTTACATTCTTACCACCAATGTATGAGGGTTCTGATTTTCCCGCATTCCTGCCAACATTTATTATTTTGTGTCATTTTGATTACAGCCATCCTTCTCGTGTTAAGTGGTATCTTATTGTGGTTTTGATTTGCATTTTCCTAATGACTAATAATGTTTTTGTATTCTTTATGGTCATTTATATGTCTTCTTTAGAGAAATGCCCACTCACATCTTTTGTATTTTTATTATTGAGTTCTAACAGTTTTTCTATAATATGGGTACAAGTCCATTATCAGCTATATAATTTTCATCTATGAAGTACAATTTACACTTCATCTTGCATGTAAACCCCCCCATTAATGACTTAGTTGGGGGCCCCAGAATGATGGCTCAGTGGGTGAAGTTAATTCCTATAAAATAGGCCAGGAGGGCCTGATGCTAGTGGGCAGGTGCGCAGGAGCAGACTGATTATGTGCTCATTCAGGTGACTCAGCATCCAGGCTCCCAGGATTGGTCCCTGGGTTCATTTCCTGTAGGGATAGTCTGGGCCACAGGCTGAGACTGCTGGGGGACACAGGACACTGTGCATGGTGTGAGGTGTCAACCAATTTCGTTATTTTGGATGATCCCACAAATGTAAGTGTTCATTTTTGTACTCTCAATACTATTCTACTGATTAATATGACATTTTATGCCAGTATCATGCTGCTTTGGTTACTGTAATTTTGTAGTTAGTTTTAAAATTGAGAAGTCTGAGTCTTCCCACTTTGTTCTTCTTTTTCAAGATTGTTTTGGCTATGCTGGGTTCCTTGCATTTCTATATGAATTTTAGGATCTGCTATTCAATTTCTGCAGAAAAACCAGCTGAGATTTTGATAGGTTTGAGTTGAATCCTTAGGTCCACTTAATTTTCTTATACGATTGTAAATGCCTTCAATATACCAAGGAATCTCAAATATCTATACTTAATCCAGACATGTTAAAAATTCTAGATTTGTACATCTAACTGCCCACTTGGTCATCTGTGTGGCATCTCAAACTTATTGCATTCAAAGTAACTCTTGGCGTTTCTGCCCATCATCTGAACTTCCTCTAGCTCTCCTTCTCCCGCTTAATGGCACTCTTATTTATCTAGTGGATTGTGCTGTGAATCAAATCAGATTCTTTAAGTTATAGGTGATTTCAACATAAAAAGTTTCATTTTCTCATGGAAAAGAAGTCTGGAGTTATGCAGCCTGGGCTGGGGCTACCATGTGAGTACCTGCCTTCTCCAATGTTTATCCCTTGTCTTCATGATTCAGATTGACTGGAAAAGTTACAATTTCACATTTGAGTTCCAAACAGAAGGGTTTTGGAAGGGGAGAGTAAGACCATGACATCTCCCTTTTAAGAAAACATCTCAAACACTTCCACATATATTTTATCGGCCAGTGTTTAGCAATATAATGTAATAGCCATATATTCCTGAAGGTGAGACAGAAAACTATAAATCTTATCTGCTTCTTGGCACACCAAATAAATTTAGGGTTCTGTCGTTAAAAAGGAAAAGGGAAAATGGATGTTGGAATAGGATGTTAGCAGAGAATCATCCTGTAAATGTCATTTTCCTTTTCTTTCCCTTCTCACTCAAACTATAAGGTCTTATTCAGTTGACATCCCAATAGTATAGTGAATTGGTTTAATTTCTATCTCCAATGCCTTTTTATCCAAGCCATCATCATATTTTTCCAGGAGTGGCATCCAGTTCTCTCTGTTGCTACTCTTTGCTCCTATATTCTTCAAACATCTTGTCAGAATAATGTTTTGCAAAATGTAAATCTAATAACATTGTTCCCTAGCTTGAAATTCATCTAAAGTTTTCTTTGCCCTTAGTAGACTTGGAATTACCCAGGTGACCTTGCATGGATTGGCCTCTACTTATATCTCTAGCCTTAGCTCACACCATACCCTCTTCACTTTTTCTGATTCTGTCACGTGGACATTTTTCAGTACCTCACACATATTGTGCTTCCTGTTACAGGCAAATACCATTGCCTCTATTGGAATGCATGTTTCCCCACTCTTTGACTAGCTAAAATAGTACCTTTTATTCTTCTGATCTCCCTAATGAGGTCAAATTCCCCTATTATAAGTTCACACAGCTCTCTCCTGTGAAATATGTAGCACTGCAGTAATTATCATTTATATGATGATTTGCTGTTATTCTTTTCCCCAAAAAATCCCCATGAGGATAGACATGATGCCTTTATTTGATCATCATTGTGTTCTTACAATAGCATATGGCATTTGGTACATTCAATAAAAACTGGTTGAATGAATGAATGAATGAAACAATAATTGAAGAAATATCATGGGGATGAGTGGATCAATTATTTGAGCTTCAAAAATGTAAAATTAGGACTGACATATTGAATATTTGGAACCCTTCATTGCTGAAAAGAAAAGAACATTATTATATGTCAAATTGCCCAACAATTTGTCTAGTGAATATGTGATCTCATTCATTTATCAAAGAGTGACTGAGTCCCCTCCACCAGGAAGCCTACACAACCCACTGAACCAACGTTAGCCACTGAGGTCAGACACCAAAAATAATGGGAACTATGAACCAGCAGCCTGCAGAAAGGAGACCCCAAACACAGTAAGTAGAGCAAAATAAGAAGACAGAGAAATATGCAGCAGTTGAAGGAGCAAAGTAAAGACTCACCAGACCAAACAAATGACGAGGAAATAGGCAGTCTACCTGAAAAAGATTTCAGGGTAATGATAGTAAAGATGATCCAAAATCTTGGAAATAAAACAGAGAAAATACAAGAAATGTTTAACAAGGACATAGAAGGGGACAACATTAAACACACCAACATTCACATTATAGAGGTCCCAGAAGAAGAAGAGAAAAAGAAAAGGACTGAGAAAATATTTGAAGAGATTACAGTTGAAAAATTCCCTAGTATGGAAAAGGAAACAGTCAAGCAAGTCCAGGAAGCTCAGAGAGTCCCATACAGGATAAATCCAAGGAGAAACATGCCAAGATACATATTAATCAAACTATCAAAAATTAAATACAAAGAAAAAATATTAAAAGCAGCAAGGGAAAAACAACAAATAACATACAAGGGAATCCCCATAAGGTTAACACCTGATCCTTCAGCAGAAACTCTGCAAGCCAGAAGGGAGTGGCAGAGCATATTTAAAGTGATGAAAGGGAAAAAAACTACAACCAAGATGACTCTATCCAGCAAGGATCTCATTCAGATTTGATGGAGAAATTAAAACCTTTACAGACATGCAAGAGCTAAGAGAAAGCAGCACCACCAAATCAGCTTTACAACAAATGCTAAAGGAACTTCACTAGGTGGAAAACACAAGAGAAGAAAAGATCAACAATAACAAACACAAAACAATTTAAAAAATGGGAATAGGAACACAGATATCGATAAATACTTTAAATGGATTAAATGCTCCAACCAAAAGACATAGACTGGCTGAATGGATACAAAAAAATCCCCATATATATGTTGTCTACAAGAGACCCACTTCAGACCTAGGCAGACATACAAACTGAGTGTGAGGGGGTACAAAAAGATATTCCATGCAAATGGAAATCAAAAGAAAGCTGGAGTAGCAATTCTCATATCAGAAAAAATAGACTTTAAAATAAAGACTATTACAAGAGACAAAGAAGGACACTACATAATGAACAAGGGATCAATCCAAGAAGAAGATATAACAATTATAAATATTTATGTACCCAACATAGGAGCAATACATAAGGCAAATACCAACAATCATAAAAGGGGAAATCAATAGTAACACCATCATAGTATGAGACTTTAACAGCCCACTTTCACCAATGGATAGATCATCCAAAGTGAAAATATATAAGGTAACACAAGCTTTAAATGATAAATTAAATGAGACAGAATTAATTGATATTTATAAGACATTCCATCCAAAAACAACAGAATACACTTTCTTCTCAAGTGCTCATAGAACATTCTCCAGGATAGATTGTATCTTGGGTCACAAATCAAGCCTTGGTAAATTTAAGAAAATTGACATCGTATCAAGTATCTTTTCGACCACAACACTATGAGACTAGATGTCAATTACAGGAAAAATCAATAAAAAATGCAAACACATGGAGGATAAACAATACACTACTAACTAACCAAGAGATCACTGAAGAAATCAAAGATGAAATAAAAAAAATACCTAGAAACAAATGACAATGAAAAGACGACGACACAAAACTTATGTGATGCCGCAAAAGCAGTTCCAAGAGGGAAGTTTAGAGCAATACAACCCTTCCTCAAGAAAAAGAAACATCTCAAATAAACAACCTAACCTTACACCTAAAGCAATTAAAAAAAGAACAAAAACCCCCAAAGTTAGCAGAAGGAGAGAAATCAAAAAGATCAGACCAGAAATATATGAAAAAGAAATGAAGGAAACAAGAGCAAAGAACAATAAAACTAAAAGGTGGTTCTTGAGAAGGTAAACAAAATTGATAAACCATTAGCCAGACTCATCAAAAAAAAAAGGGAGAGGACTCAAATCCATAGAATTAGAAATGAAAGCGGAGAAGTAACAACTGACACTGCAGAAATACAAAGGATCATGAGAGATTACTACAAGCAACTCTATGCCAATAAAATGGACAACCTGGAAGCAATGGACAAATTCTTAGAAAAGCACAACCCTCCGAAACTGAACCAGGAAGAAATAGAATATATAAACAGACCAATCACAAGCACTGAAATTGAGACTGTGAATAAAAATCTTCCAAGAAACAAAAGCCTAGGACCAGATGGCTTCACAGGTGAATTCTATCAAACATTTAGAGAAGAGCTAACACTCATCCTTGTTAAACTCTTCCAAAATATAGCAGAGGGAGGAACACTCCCAAACTCATTCTAGGAGGCCACCATCACCCTGATACCAAATCCAGACAGTGATGTCACAAAGAAAGAATACTATAGGGCAATATCACTGATGAACATTGATGCAAAAATCCTCAATAAAATGCTAGCAAACAGAAACCAACAGGACTTTAAAAGGATTATACACCACGATCAAGTGGGATTTATCACAGGATTGAAGGATTCTTCAATATATGCAAATCAATCAATGTGATAAATTACATTAACAAACTGAAGGATAAAAATCATATGACCGTCTCAATAAAAGCAGAAAAAACTTTTGTCAAAATTCAACACCAATTTATGATAAAAACCCTCTGGAAAGTAGGCATAGAGGGAACTTACCTCAACATAATAAGGGCCATATATGACAAACCCACAGCCAACATCATTCTCAATAGTGAAAAACTGAAAGCATTTCCACTAAGAGCAGGAACAAGACAAGGTTGTCCACTCTCAACACTATTATTCAACATAGTTTTGGAAGTTTTAGCCGCAGCAATCAGAGAAGTAAAAAAATAAAAGGAATCCAAATTGGAAAAGAAGAAGTAAAGCTGTCACTGTTTGCAGACGACATGATACTATATATAGAGAATCCTAAATATGCTACCAGAAAACTACTAGAGCTAATCAATAAATTTGGTAAAGGAGAGCAGGAAGATGGCGGAAGAGTAAGACGCGGAGATCACCTTCCTCCCCACAGATACACCAGAAATACATCTACACGTGGAACAACTCCTACAGAACACCTACTGAAGGCTGGCAGAAGACCTCAGACCTCCCAAAAGGCAAGAAACTCCCCATGTACCTGGGTAGGGCAAAAGAAAGAAGAATAAACAGAGACAAAAGGATAGGGACGGCACCTGCACCAGTGGGAGGGAGCTGTGAAGGAGGAAAAGTTTCCACACACTAGGAAGCCCCTTCGCGGGCGGAGACTGCGGGAGGCGGAGGGGGGAGCTTCGAAGCCGCGGAGGAGTGCACAGCAACGGGTGCGGAGGGCAAAGCGGAGAGATTCCCGCACAGAGGATCGGTGCCGACCGGCACTCACCAGCCCGAGAGGCTTGTCTGCTCACCCGCCGGGGCGGGCGGGGCTGCGAGCTGAGGCTCTGAGGCTCGGGTTTCGGATTCGGACGGAGCGCAGGGAGAGGACTGGGGTTGGTGGCTTGAACATAGCCTGAAGGGGTTAGTGCACCACAGCTAGCCGGGAGGGAGTCCAGGGAAAAGTCTGCACCTGCCGAAGAGGCAAGAGACTTTTTCTTCCCTCTTTGTTTCCTGGTGCGTGAGGAGAGGGGTTTAAGAACGCTGCTTAAAGGAACTCCAGAGACGGGCGCGAGCCGCGGCTGAAAGCGCGGACCCCAGAGACGGGCGCGAGCCGCGGCTGGAGGCGCGGACCCCAGAGGCGGGCGGGAGACGTTGGGGCTGCTGCTGCCGCCACCTAGGGGCCTGTGTGCGAGCGCAGGTCGCTCTCCACGCCCCTCTTCCGCGGAGCCTGTGCACCCCGCCACTGCCGGGTTCCCGGGATCCGGGGACGACTTCCCCGGGAGAGCGCACGGCGGGCCTCGGGCTGATGCAGGGTCACGCCGGACTTGGCCGCCGCAGGCCCGCCCCGCATTCCGTGCCCCTCCCTTCCCGCCGGCCTCAGTACGCCAGAACCCCCGAATCAGCGGCTCCTTTAACCTGTCCTGTCTGAGCAAAAAACAGACGCCCTCCAGCGACCTACACGCAGAGGCAGGGCCAAATCCAAAGCTGAGCCCCTGTGAGCTGTGAGAACAAAGAAGAGAAAGGGAAATCTCTCCCAGCAGCCTCAGAAGCAGCGGATTAAAGCTCCACAATCAACTTGATGTACCCTGCATCTGTGAAATACCTGAATAGACAGCCAATCATCCCAAATTAAGGAGGTGGACTTTGGGAGCAAGATCTATGATTTTTTTCCCTATTCCTCTTTTTGTGAATGTGTATGTGTATGCTTCTGTGTGAGATCTTGTCTGTATAGTCTTGCTTCCACCATTTGTCCTAGGGTTCTATCCGTCCATGGTTTTTTCTTAAAATTTTTTTCTTAATAATCAATTTTAATTTTAAGAACGTTATTATACTTTACCTTCGTCCTTTCTTTCTTTCTTTCTTTCCTTCCTTCCTTCCCTCCTTTAGACAACGAATCATCCCAAATTGAGGAGGTGGTCTCTGACAGCAAGATTTATGATTTTTCCCCCTTTACCTCTTTTAGTGAGGGTGTATGTGTACGCTTCTGTGTAAGATTTTGTCTGTATAGCTTTGCTTCCAACATTTGTCCTAAGGTTCTATCCGTCCCTTTTTTTTTTTTCTAAATAAGAATTTTTTAATTCAATAACTTTATTATACTTTATTTTATTTTTACTGTATCTTCTTTCTTTCTGTTTTTCCTTCTTTCCCTCCTTCCTTCCTTCCTTCCTCCCTCCCTCCCTCCTTTCGTTCCTTCTTGCCTTCCTTCCTTCTTTGCTTCTTTCTTTCTTTCTTTCTTCCTTCCTTCCTTCCCTCCTTCCTTCCCTCCTTTCCTTCTTTCTTTCCTCATACTTCTACTAATTCCCTCTACTTTTTCTCCCTTTTATTCTGAGCTGTGTGGATGAAAGGCTCTTGGTGCTCCAGCCAGGAGTCAGGGCTCTGCCTCTGAGGTAGGAGAGCCAACTTCAGGACACTGGTCCACAAGAGACCTCCCAGCTCCACATAATATCAAACGGCGAAAATCTCCCAGAGACCTCCATCTTAACACCAGCACCCAGCTTCACTAAACGACCAGCAAGCCACAGTGCTGGACAACCTGTGCCAAACAACTAGCAAAACAGGAACACAACTCCACCCATTAGCAGAGAGGCTGCCTAAAATCATAATAAGGCCACAGACACCCCAAAACACACCACCAGACGTGAACCTGCCCACTAGAGAGACAAGATCCAGCCTCATCCACCAGAACACAGGCACAAGTCCCCTCCACCAGGAAGCCTACACAACCCACTGAACCAACCTTAGCCACTGGAGACAGACATCAAAAACAGGAGGAACTATGAACCTGCAGCTTGCAAAAAGGAGACCCCAAACACAGTAAGATAAGCAAAATGAGAAAACAGAAAAACACACAGCAGATAAAGGAGCAAGATAAAAATGCACCAGACCTAACAAATGAAGAGGAAATAGGCAGTCTACCTGAAAAAGAATTCAGAATAATGATAGTAAGGTTGATCCGAAATCTTGGAGATAGAATGGACAATAGAATGGACAAAATGCAAGAATCAGTTAACAAGGACCTAGAAGAACTAAAGATGAAACAAGCAACAATGAACAACACAATAAATGAAATTAAAAATACTCTAGATGGGATCAATAGCAGAATAACTGAGGCAGAAGAACGGATAAGTGACCTGGAAGATAAAATAGTGGAAATAACTACTGCAGAGCAGAATAAAGAAAAAAGAATGAAAAGAACTGAGGACAGTCTCAGAGACCTCTGGGACAACATTAAACGCACCAACATTCGAATTATAGGGGTTCCAGAAGAAGAAGAGAAAAAGAAAGGGACTGAGAAAATATTTGAAGAGATTATAGTTGAAAACTTCCCTAATATGGGAAAGGAAATAGTTAATCAAGTCCAGGAAGCACAGAGAGTCCCATACAGGATAAATACAAGGAGAAACACGCCAAGACACATATTAATCAAACTGTCAAAAATTAAATACAAAGAAAGCATATTAAAAGCAGCAAGGGAAAAACAACAAATAACACATAAGGGAATCCCCATAAGGTTAACAGCTGATCTCTCAGCAGAAACCCTACAAGCCAGAAGGGAGTGGCAGGACATACTGAAAGTGATGAAGGAGAAAAACCTGCAGCCAAGACTACTATACCCAGCAAGGATCTCATTCAGATTTGATGGAGAAACTAAAACCTTTACAGACAAGCAAAAGCTGAGAGAGTTCAGCACCACCAAACCAGCTTTACAACAATTGCTAAAGGATCTTCTCTAGGCAAGAAACACAAGAGAAGGAAAAGACCTATAATAACGATCCCAAAACAATTTAGAAAATGGGAATAGGAACATACATATTGATAATTACCTTAAATGTAAATGGACTAAATGCTCCCACCAAAAGACACAGATTAGCTGAATGGATACAAAAACAAGACCCTTATATATGCTGTCTACAAGAGACCCACTTCAGACCTAGAGACACATACAGACTGAAAGTAAGGGGATGGAAAAAGATATTCCATGCAAATGGAAACCAAAAGAAAGCTGGAGTAGCAATTCTCATATCAGACAAAATAGACTTTAAAATAAGGACTATTAAAAGAGACAAAGAAGGACACTACATAATGATCAAGGGATCGATCCAAGAAGAAGATATAACAATTGTAAATATTTATGCACCCAACATAGGAGCACCTCAATACATAAGGCAAATACTAACAGCCATAAAAGGGGAAATCGACAGTAACACATACATAGTAGGGGACTTAAACACCCCACTTTCACCCATGGACAGATCATCCAAAATGAAAATAAATAAGGAAACACAAGCTTTAAATGATACATTAAACAAGATGGACTTAATTGATATTTATAGGACACTCCATCCAAAAACAACAGAATACACATTTTTCTCAAGTGCTCATGGAACATTCTCCAGGATAGATCATATCTTGGGTCACAAATCAAGCTTTGGTAAATTTAAGAAAATTGAAATTGTATCAAGTATCTTTTCTGACCACAATGCCATGAGACTACATATCAATTACAGGAAAAGATCTGTAAAAAATACAAACACATGGAGGCTAAACAATACACTACTTAATAATGAAGTGATCACTGAAGAAATCAAAGAGGAAATCAAAAAATACCTAGAAACAAATGACAATGGAGACACAACGACCCAAAGCCTGTGGGATGCAGCAAAAGCAGTTCTAAGGGGGAAGTTTATAGCAATACAAGCCGACCTTAAGAAGCAGGAAACATCTCGAATAAACAACCTAACCTTGCGCCTCAAGCAATTACAGAAAGAAGAACAAAAAAACCCCAAAGCTAGCAGAAGGAAAGAAATCATAAAAAATCATATCAGAAATAAATGAAAAAGAAATGAAGGAAACAATAGCAAAGATCAATAAAACTAAAAGCTGGTTCTTTGAGAAGATAAACAAAATAGATAAACCACTACCCAGACTCATCAAGAAAAAAAGGGAGAAGACTCAAATCAATAGAATTAGAAATGAAAAAGGAGAGGTAACAACTGACACTGCAGAAATAAAAGAGATCATGAGAGATTACCACAAGCAACTCTATGCCAATAAAATGGACAACCTGGAAGAAATGGACAAATTCTTAGAAATGCACAACCTGCCAAGACTGAATCAGGAAGAAATAGAAAATATGAACAGACCAATCACAAGCACTGAAATTGAAACTGTGATTAAAAATCTTCCAACAAAGAAAAGCCCAGGACCAGATGGCTTCACAGGCGAATTCTATCAAACATTTAGAGAAGAGCTAACACCTATCCTTCTCAAACTCTTCCAAAATATAGCAGAGGGAGGAACACTCCCAAACTCCTTCTACGAGGCCACCATCACCTTGATACCAAAACCAGGCAAGGATGTCACAAAGAAAGAAAACTACAGACCAATATCACTGATGAACATAGATGCAAAAA
The DNA here is from genome assembly GCF_949987515.2 of Delphinus delphis. Taxonomy (NCBI): domain Eukaryota; kingdom Metazoa; phylum Chordata; class Mammalia; order Artiodactyla; family Delphinidae; genus Delphinus; species Delphinus delphis. The sequence goes on along the minus strand of NC_082697.1, from coordinate 34,701,386 downwards.
TCCTCAACAAAATACTAGCAAACAGAATCCAACAGCACATTAAAAGGATCATACACCACGATCAAGTGGGGTTTATTCCAGGAATGCAAGGATTCTTCAATATACGCAAATCTATCAATGTGATAAACCATATTAACAAATTGAAGGAGAAAAACCATATGATCATCTCAATAGATGCAGAGAAAGCTTTTGACAAAATTCAACACCTATTTATGATAAAAACCCTGCAGAAAGTAGGCATAGAGGGAACTTTCCTCAACATAATAAAGGCCATATACGACAAGCCCACAGCAAACATCATCCTCAATGGTGAAAAACTGAAAGCATTTCCACTAAGATCAGGAACAAGACAAGGGTGCCCACTCTCACCACTCTTATTCAACATAGTTTTGGAAGTTTTAGCCACAGCAATCAGAGAAGTAAAAAAATAAAAGGAATCCAAATCGGAAAAGAAGAAGTAAAGCTGTCACTGTTTGCAGATGACATGATCCTATACATAGAGAATCCTAAAGATGCTACCAGAAAACTACTAGAGCTAATCAATGAATTTGGTAAAGTAGCAGGATACAAAATTAATGCACAGAGATCTCTGGCATTCCTATATACTAATGATGAAAAATCTGAAAGTGAAATCAAGAAAACACTCCCATTTACCATTGCAACAAAAAGAATAAAATATCTAGGAATAAACCTACCTAAGGAGACAAAAGACCTGTATGCAGAAAATTATAAGACACTGATGAAAGAAATTAAAGATGATACAAATAGATGGAGACATATACCATGTTCTTGGATTGGAAGAATCAACATTGTGAAAATGACTCTACTACCCAAAGCAATCTATAGATTCAATGCAATCCCTATCAAACTACCACTGGTATATTTCACAGAACTAGAACAAAAAATTTCGCAATTTGTAAGGAAACACAAAAGACCCCGAATAGCCAAAGCAATCTTGAGAACAAAAAAAGGAACTGGAGGAATCAGGCTCCCTGACTTCAGACTATACTACAAAGCTACAGTTATCAAGACGGTATGGTACTGGCACAAAAACAGAAAGATAGATCAATGGAACAGGATAGAAAGCCCAGAGATAAACCCATGCACATATGGACACCTTATATTTGATAAAGGTGGCAGGAATGTACAGTGGAGAAAGGACAGCCTCTTCAATAAGTGGTGCTGGGAAAACTGGACAGGTACATGTAAAAGTATGAGATTAGATCACCCCCTAACACCATACACAAAAATAAGCTCAAAATGGATTAAAGACATAAATATAAGGCCAGAAAGTATCAAACTCTTAGAGGAAAACATAGGCAGAACACTCTATGACATAAATCACATCAAGATTCTTTCTGACCCACCTCCTGGAGTAATGGAAATAAAAACAAAAATAAACAAATGGGACCTAATGAAACTTTAAAGCTTTTACACAGCAAAGGAAACCAGAAACAAGACCAAAAGACAATCCTCAGAATGGGAGAAAATATTTGCAAATGAAGCAACCGACAAAGGATTAATCTCCAAAATTTACAAGCAGCTCATGCAGCTCAATAACAAAAAAACAACCCAATCCAAAAATGGGCAGAAGACCTAAATAGACATTTTTCCAAAGAAGATATACAGACTGCCAACAAACACATGAAAGAATGCTCAACATCATTAATCATTAGAGAAAAGCAAATCAAAACTACAATGAGATATCATCTCACACCAGTCAGAATGACCATCATCAAAAAATCTAGAAACAATAAATGCTGGAGAGGGTGTGGAGAAAAGGGAACCCTCTTGCACTGCTGGTGGGAATGTGAATTGGTTCAGCCACTATGGAGAACAGTATGGAGGTTCCTTAAAAAACTACAAATAGAACTACCATATGACCCAGCAATCCCACTACTGGGCATATACCCTGAGAAAACCGAAATTCAAAGAGTCATGTACCAAAATGTTCATTGCAGCTCTATTTACAATAGCCCAGAGATGGAAACAACCTTAGTGCCCATCATCGGATGAATGGATAAAGAAGATGTGGCACATATATACAACGGAATATTACTCAGCCATAAAAAGAAACGAAATGGAGCTATTTGTAATGAGGTGGATAGACCTAGAGTCTGTCATACAGAGTGAAGTAAGTCAGAAAGAAAAAGACAAATACCGTATGCTAACACATATATATGGAATTTAAGAAAAAAAAAATGTCATGAAGAACCTAGGGGTAAGACAGGAATAAAGACGCAGACCTCCTAGAGAACGGACTTGAGGTTATGGGGAGGGGGAAGGGTGAACTGTGACGGGGCGAGAGAGAGTCATGGACATATACACACTAACAAACGTAGTAAGGTAGATAGCTAGTGGGAAGCAGCTGCATGGCACAGGGATATTGGCTCGGTGCTTTGTGACAGCCTGGAGGGGTGGGACAGGGAGGGTGGGAGGGAGGGAGACGCAAGAGGGAAGAGATATGGGAACATACGTATATGTATAACTGATTCACTTTGTTATAAAGCAGAAACTAACACACCATTGTAAAGCAATTATACCCCAATAAAGATGTTAAATAAATAAATAAATAAATGAATTTGGTAAAGTTGCAGGATACAAAATTAATGCACAGAAATCACTTGCATTCCTATACACTAATGATGAAAAATCTGAAAGAGAAATTAAGGAAACACTCCCATTTACCATTGCAACAAAAAGAATAAATACCTAGGAATAAACCTACCTAAAGTGTCAAAAGACCTGTATGCAGAAAATTATGACACTGATGAAAGAAATTAAAGATGATACAAATAGATGGAGAGATATACCATGTTCTTGGATTGGAAGAATCAACATTGTGAAAATGACTCTACTACCCAAAGCAATCAACAGATTCAGTGCAATCCCTATCAAACTACCAATGGCATTTTTCACAGAACTAGAACCTAAAAATTCACAATTTATATGAAAACACAAAAGACCCTGAATAACCAAAGCAATCTTTTTTTTTGAATTTTATTTATTTTTTATACAGCATATTGTTATTAGTTATCCATTTTATACATAGTAGTGTATATATGTCAATCACAATCTCCCAATTCATCACACCACCACCCACCCACTCCTCTTTCCCCTATTGGTGCCCATACGTTTGTTCTCTACATCTGTGTCTCTATTTCTGCCCTGCAAGCCAGTTCATCTGTACCATTTTTCTAGGTTCCACATATATGCGTTAATATATATTTTCTTTTCTCTTTCTGAGTTACTTCACTCTGTATGACAGTCTCTGGATTCATCCATGTCTGTACAAATGAGCCAATTTTGTTCCTATTTATGGCTGAGTAACATTCCATTGTGCATATGTAACACATCTTCTTTATCCATTCGTCTGTTGATGGGCATTTAGGTTGCTTCCATGTCCTGTCTATTATAAATAGTGCTGCAGTGAACATTGGGGTTCCTGTGCCTTTTTGAATTATGGTTTTCTCTGGGTATATGCCCAGTAGTGGGATTGCTGGGTCATATGGTAATTCTATTTTTAGTTTTTTAATGAACATCCATACTGTTCTCCATAGTGGTTGTATCAATTTACATTCCCACGAACAGTGCAAGAGGGTTTCCCTTTCTCCACACCCTCTCCAGCATTGGATGTTTATAGATTCTCTGATAATGCCCATTCAAACTGGTGTGAGGTGATGCCTTGTTTTAGTTTTGATTTGCATTTCTCTAATAGTGATGTTGAGCAGCTTTTCATGTGCTTCTTAGCCATTTGTATGCTTCTTTGAAGAAATGTCTATTTAGCTCTTCTGTCCATTTTTTGATTGGGTTTTTTAATTTTAATATTGAGCTGCATGTGTTATTTATATATTTTGGAGATTAATCCTTTGTCCATTGATTTGTTTGCAAATACTTTCTCCCATTCTGAGGGTTGTCTTTTCCTCTTGTTTGTAGTATCCTTTGCTTTGCAAAAACTTTTACGTTTCATTAGGTCCCATTTGTTTATTTTTGTTTTTATTTCCATTTCTCTAGGAGGTGGATCAAAAAATATCCTGCTGTGATTTATGTCAGAGAGTGTTCTTCCTATGTTTTCCTCTAAGAGTTTTATAGTATCCTGCCTTACATTTAGGTTTATAATCCATTTTGAGTTTATTTTTATGTATGGTGTTAGGGAGTGATCTAATTTCATTCTTTTACATGTAGCTGTCCAGTTTTCCCAGCACCGCTTATTGAAGAGACTGTCTTTTCACCATTTTATATCCTTGCCTCCTTTGTCATAGATTAGTTGACCATAGGTGTGTGGGTTTATTTCTTGGCTTTCTATCCTTTTCCATTGTTCTGTATTTCAGTTTTTTTGCCAGTACCATATTGTATTGATTACTGTAGCTTTGTAGTATAGTCTGAAGTCAGGGAGTCTGATTATTCCAGCTCCATTTTTTTCCTTCAGGACTGCTTTGGCTATAAGGGGTCTGTTATGCCTCCAAACAAATTTTAAGATTTTTTTTTTTCTAGTTCTGTAAAAATTGCGATTGGTAATTAGAAAGGGAATGCATTGAATCTGTAGACTGTTTTGGGTAGTATAGTCATGTTCACAGTACTGATTCTTCCAATTTGACATCATGGACTATCAATCCATTTGTTAATATCATCTTTAATTTCTTTCATCAGTGTCTTATAGTTTTCTGCATACAGGTCTTTTGCCTCCTTAGGTAGGTTTATTCCTAGGTATTTTATTCTTTTTGTTGCAATGGTAAATGGGAATGTTTCCTTAATTTTTCTTTCAGAGTTTTCATCATTAGTGTATAAGAATGCAAGAGAATTCTGTGCATTAATTTTGTATCCTACATCTTTACCAAGTTCATTGATTAGCTCTAGTAATTTTCTGGTGGCATCTTTAGGATTCTCTATGTATAGTAGCATGTCATCTGGAAAGAGTGACAGCTACACTTTTTCTTTTCCAAGTTGTATACATTTTATTTCTTTTTCTTCTCTGATTATTCTGGTTAGGGCTTCCAAAATGATGTTGAATAAAAGTGGTGAGAGTGGACATCCTTGTCTTGTTCTTGATCTTAGAGGAAATGCTTTCAGTTTTTCACCATTGAGAATGATGTTTGCTGTGTATTTGTCTTACATGGCCTTTATTATGTTGAGGTAGGTTCATTCTATGACCACTTTCTGGAGAGTCTGTATCATAAATGGGTGTTGAATTTTGTCAAAAGCTTTTTTGCATGTATTGGGATGATCATATGGTTTTTATACTTCAATTTGTTGATATGGTTTATCACATTGATTCATTAGTGTATATTGAAGAATCCTTGCATCCTTGGGATAAATCCCACTTGATCATGTTGTATGATCCTTTTAATGTGTTGTTGGATTCTGTTTGTTATTATTTTGTTTGAGGATTTTGCATCTATATTCATCAGTGATAATGGTCTGTAATTTTTTTTTTCATAGTACTTTTGTCTGGTTTTGTTGTCAGGGTGATGTTGGCCTCATAGAATGAGTTTGGGAGTCTTCCTTAGTCTACAACTTTTTGGAAGAGTTTGAGAATGATGAGTGTTATTTCTTCTCTAAATGTTGGATAGAATTCACCTGTGAAGCCATCTGGTGCTTGACTTTTGTTTGCTGGAAGATTTTTAATCAGTTTCAATTCCATTACTTGTGATTGGTCTGTTCATATTTTCTATTTCTTCCTGGTTCAGTCTTGGAAGGTTATACCTTTCTAAGAATTTGTCTGTTTCTTCCAGGTTGTCCATTTTATTAGCATAAGGTTGCTTTTAATAGTCTCTTAGGATGCTTTGTATTTCTGCAGTGTCTTTTGTAACTTATCCTTTTCCATTTCTAATTTTATTCATTTGAGTCCTCTCCCTCTTTTTCTTGATGAGTCTGGCTAATGGTTTATCAATTCTGTTTATCTTCTCAAAGAACCAGCTTTTAGTTTTATTGATCTTTGCAATTGTTTTCTGTGTTTCTATTTCATTTATTTCTGCTCTGATCTTTATGATTTCTTTCACTGTATTAACTTTGGGTTTTGTTTGTTCATCTTTCTCTAGTTCCTTTAGGTGTAAGGTAGGATTATTTATTTCAGATTTTTCTTGTTTCCTGAGTTAGGCTTGTATTGCAATAAACTTCCCTCTTAGAACTACCTTTGCTGCATCCCACAGGTTTTGGATCATTGTGTTTTCATTGTTATTTGTATCTAGGCATTTTTTAATTTCCTCTTTGATTTCTTCAGTGATCTCTTTAGTGTTGTATTTTTTAGCCTCCATGTGTTTGTATTTTTTACATTTATTTCCCTGTAAATGATTTCTAATATCATAGCATTGTGGCCAGAAAAGATGGTTCATATGATTTCAATTTTCTTAAATTTACTGGGGGTTGTTTTGTGACCCAAGATGTGATTTATCCCAGAGAATGTTCCATGTGTGCTTTAGAAGAAACTGTAATCTGCTGTTTTTGGATGGAATTGGATGGAATGTCTTAAAAATATCAATTAAAACTATCTGGTCTATTTTGTCATTTAAAGCATGTGTTTCCTAAACCCTGCAGAAAGTAAGCATAGAGGGAACTTTCCTCAACATAATAAAGGCCATATATGACAAACCCACAGCCAACATCATTCTCAATAGTGAAAAACTGAAAGCATTTCCACTAAGATCAGGAACAAGACAAGGTGGCCCACACTCACTACTCGTATTCAACATAGTTTTGCAAGTTTTAGCCACAGCAATCAGAGAAGAAAAGGAATCCAAATTGGAAAAGAAGAAATAAAGCTGTCACTGTTTGCAGATGACAATTTACTATACATAGAGAATCCTAAATATGCTACCAGAAAACTACTAGAGATTATCAATGAATTTGGTAAAGTAACAGGAAACAAAACTAATGCACAGAAATCTCTGGCATTCCTATACACTAATGATGAAAAATCATTAAAGTGAAATCAAGGAAGTGAAATCAAGAAAACACTCCCATTTACCATTACAACAAAAATAATAAAATATCTAGGAATAAACCTATGTAAGGAGAAAAAAGACCTGTATGCAGAAAATTATAAGACACTGATGAAAGAAATTAAAGTTGATACAAGCAGATGGAAATATATACCATGTTCTTGGATGGGAAGAATCAATATTGTGAAAATGACTCTACTACCCAAAGCAATCTATAGATTCAATGCAATCCCTATCAAACTACCACTGGCATTTTTCACAGAAATAGAACAAAACATTTCACAATTTGTATGGAAAAACAAAAGACACCAAATAGCCAAAGCAATCTTGAGCACGAAAAACAGAGCTGGAAGAATGAGGCTCCCTGGCTTCAGACTATACTACAAAGCTACAGGAATCAAGACAGTATGGTACTGGCACAAAAACAGAAATATAGATCAATGGAACAGGATAGAAAGCCCAGAGATAAACCCACGCACATATGGTGACCTTATCTTTGATAAAGGAGGCAGGAATGTACAGTGGAGAAAGGACAGCCTCTTCAATAAGTGGTGCTAGGAAAACTGGACAGCTACATGTAAAAGTATGAGATTAGATCACTGCCTAACACCATACACAAAAATAAGCTCAAAATGGATTAAAGACCTAAATGTAAGGCCAGAAACTATCAAACTCTTAGAGGAAAACATAGTCAGAACACTCTATTATATAAATCACAGCAAGATCCTTTATGATCCACTTCCTAGAGAAATGGAAATAAAAACAAAAATAAACAAATGAGACCTAATGAAACTTCAAAGCTTTTGCACAGCATAGGAAACCATAAACAAGACGAAAAGACAACCCTCAGAATGGGAGAAAATATTTGCGAATGAAGCAACTGACAAAAGATTAATCTCCAAAACTTATAAGCAGCTCATGCAGCTCAAGAACCAAAAATAAACAACCCAATCCAAAAATGGGCAGACGACCTAAATAGACATTTCTCCAAAGAAGATACAAAGCCTGCCAACAAACACATGAAAGAATGCTCAATATCATTAATCATTAGAGAAATGCAAATCAAAATGACAATGAGATATCATCTCACACCAGTCAGAATGGCCATCATCAAAAAATCTAGAAACATAAATGCTGGAGAGGGTGTAGAGAAAAGGGAACACTCTTGCACTGCTGGTGGGAATGTGAATTGGTACAGCCACTATGGAGAACAGTATGGAGGTTCCTAAAAAACTGAATATAGAACTACCATATGACCCAGCAATCCCACTACTGGGCATATACCCAGAGAAAACAATAATTCAAAAAGAGTCATGAACCAAATAGTTCATTGCAGCTCTATTTACAATAGCCCAAAGATGGAAACAACCTAAGTGTCCATCAATGGATAAATGGGTAAAGAAGATGTGGTACATATATACAGTGGAATATTACTCAGCCATAAAAAGAAACGAAATTGAGCTATTTGTAATGAGGTGGATAGACCTAGAGTCTGTCATACAGAGTGAAGTAAGTCAGAAAGAGGGAGACAAATACCGTATGCTAACACATATATATAGAATTTAAGAAAAAAAAATGTCATGAAGAACCTAGGGGTAAGACAGGAATAAAGACACAGACCTACAGGAGAATGGGCTTGAGGATACGGGGAGCAGGAAGGGTAAGCTGTGACAAAGCGAGAGAGACGCATGGACATATATACACTACCAAACATAAGGTAGATAGCTAGTGGGAAGCAGCCGCATGGCACAGGGAGATCAGCTTGGTGCTTTTTGACCGCCTGGGGGGATGGGAAAGGGAGAGTGGGAGGGAGGGAGATGCAAGAGGTATGGGAACATATGTATATGTATAACTGATTCACTTTGTTATAAAGCAGAAACTAACACACTATTGTAAAGCAATTATACTCCAATAAAGATGTAAAAAAAGTCTTATCCCAACTTTTTCTTTTTAATTAAAAAATGCTATTTCACAAAAACTGTCAATTAAAAATGGAATAGCAGCAAAAAAAAAAAAAAAAAAAGAAAGAAAAATCCCTGTGACATCTGAATTTTTGATTTATTGTAGAAAACTTCAACCCTCAGAAGGAAACTTCGTGCACTTTATCTCTGTTAAAGTAAAAAATATCCAATACAGAATCTAATATTTGATGTGTTACTAATATTTTCACATGCAGAAAAAACTGACTATGAATGATGACATTATCCTGAATTCTGTGTTACTCAGTCAATTGATGATGCATAGTTCCCTCTCTTTCTATAACACCCCTTCCAATAAATATCTGTCCCATAAAAATAAATAAATAAATAAATAAAATAAAACTTGTGTTTCCTTATTAATTTTCTGTGTGGATTATCTGTCCATTGTAAGTGAGGTCTTAAAGTTCCCCACTATTATTGTGTTATTTTCAATATCCTCACTTATAACTGTTAGCAGTTGCCTTATGTATTGAGGTGCTCCTATTCTGGGTGCATATCTATTTATAATTGTTATATATTCTTCTTGGATTGATCCCTTGATCATTATGTAGTGTCCTTCCCTGTCTCTTGTAACATTCTTTATTTTAAAGTCTATTTTATCTGATATGAGTATTACTACTCCAGGTTTCTTTTGATTTCCATTTTCATGGAGTATCTTTTTCCATCCCCTCACTTTCAGTCTATATGTGTCCCTTCGTCTGAAGTTGGTCTCTTGTAGACAGCATATATTTGGGTCTTGTTTTTGTATCCGTTCAGCAAGCCTGTGTCTTTTGGTTGGAGCATTTATTTCATTCATGTTTAAGGTAATTATTTATATGTATGTTCCTATTACCATTTTTTTAATTGTTATGGGTTTGTTTTTCTAGGTCCTTTTCTTCTCTTTTGTTTCCCACTTAGAGAAGTTCCTTTAGCATTTGTTATAGAGCTCTTTGGTGGTGCTGAATCCTCTTAGATTTTACTTGACTCTAATATTTTTGATTTCTCAGTCAAATCTGAATGAAATCCTTGCTGGGTAGAGTAGTCTTGGTTATAGGTTCATCTCTTTCATCATTTTAAATATGTCATTCTACTCCCTTCTGGCTTGTAGAGTTTCTGCTGAGAAATCAGCTGTTAACCTTATGGGAGTTCCCTTGTATGTTGTTTGCCATTTTTCCCTTATTGCTTTCAATAATTTTTCTTTACCTTTAATTTATGTCAACTTGATTACTATGTGTCTTGGCGTGCTTCTTCTTAGGTTTATTCTGCCTGGGACTCTCTGCACTTCCTGGACTTGGGTGGCTATTTACTTTCCCATGTTATGGAAGTTTTTGATTGTAATCTCCTCAAATACTTACTCAGGTACTTTCTCTCTCTCTTCTCCTTCTGGGACCCCTATAATGCAAATGTTGGTATGTTTAATGTTGTCCAAGAGGTCTCTTAAGGTGTCTTCATTTCTTTTCATTCTTTATTCTGTTCCACAGCAGGGAATTCCACCATTCTGTGTTCCAGGTCACTTATCTGTTCTTCTGCCTCAGTTATTCTGCTATTGATATAGTGAATATAGTGTATTTTTCATTTCAGTTACTGTATTGTTCATCTCTGTTTGTTTTTTAATTCTTCTAGGTTTTTTTTATTTGAATCTTCTAGGTGTTTGTTAAATATTTCTTGCATCTTCTCGATCTTTGCCTCTGTTCTTTTTCCAAGGTCCTGGATCATTTTCACTATTATTATTCTGAATTATTTTTCTGGAAGGTTTCCTATTTCCACTTCGTTTAGTTGTTTTTCTGGGGTTTTATCTTGTTCCTTCATCTGATACATAGCTCTCTGCCCTTTCATCTTGTCTATCTTTCTGTGATTGTGGTTTTTGTTTCACAGTCTGCAGGATTGTAGTTCTTCTAGCTTCTGCTGTCTGCCCTGTGGTGGATGACGCTATCTAAGTGGATTGTGCAAGCTTCCTGATGGGAGGGAGTGGTGGTGGGTAGAGCTCGGTGTTGCTCTGGTGGGCAGAGCTCAGTAAAACATTAACCTGCTTTCCTCCTGATGGGTGGGGCTAGGTGCCCTTCCTGTTGTTTTTTTGGCCTGAGGTAATCCAACTCTGGAGCCTATCTGGCTCTTTGGTGGGGCTAATGGCAGACTCTGGGAGGGCTCACACCAAGGAGTACTTCCCAGAACTTCTGCTTCCAATGTCCTTGTTCTCTTTGTGAGCCACAGCCACCCCCCGCCTCTGCAGGAGACCCTCCAACACTAGCAGGTAGATCTGGTTTCGTCTCCTATGGGGTCACTGCTGTTTCCTGTGCATCCTGATATGCACACTACTTTGTGTGTGTCTTCTCTGTTTACTCCACTCCTATTGAAGTACTGCAGTTATATGCCACCAGCCTTCAAAGTCTGTTTCTCTAGGAATTCTTCCTCCCATGGCCAGACCCCCAGGTTGGGAAGTCTGATGTGGGGCTCAGAACCTTCACTTCAGTGGGTGGACTTCTGTGGTATAAGTGTTCTCCAGTTTGTGAGTCACCCACCCAGCAGTTATGGGATTTGATTTTATTGTGATTGGACCCCTTTTACAATCTCATTGTGGCTTGTCATTTGTCTTTGGATGTGCAGTATCTTTTTTGGTGAGTTCCAGTGTCTTCCTTTTGATGATTGTTCAGGAGTTAGTCGTGATTCTGGTGCTCTCACAAGAGGGAGTGAGTACACATCCTTCTACTCCACCCTCTTGAACCAATCTCAGCCAAAACAATCTTAAGAAAGAAAAATGGAGCTGGAAGAATCAGGCTCCTTGACTTCAGACTATACTACAAAGCTACAGTCATCAAGACAGTATGGTACTGGCACAAAAACAGAAATATAGATCAATGGGACAAGATAGAATGCCCAGAGATAAACCCACACACATATGGTCACCTTATCTTTGATAAAGGAGGCAAGAATATACAACAGAGAAAAGACAGCCTCTTCAATAAGTGGTGCTGGGAAAACTGGTCAGCTACATGTAAAAGAATGAAATTAGAACACTTCCTAACACCATACATAAAAATAAACTCAAAATGGATTAAAGACCTAAATGTAAGGCCAGGCACTCTAAAAAAACTCTTAGAGGAAAACATAGGCAGAATACTATGATGTAAATCACAGCAGGATTCTTTTGACCCACCTCCTAAAGAAATGGAAATAGGGAAAAAAAATAAGCAAATGGGACCTAATGAAACTTAAAAGCTTTTACACAGCAGAGGAAACCATAAACAAGACGAAAAGACAACTCTCAGATTGGGAGAAAATATTTGCCAATGAAGCAACTGACAAAGGATTAATCTCCAAAATTTACAAGTAGCCCATGCAGCTCAATATCAAAAAAACAAACAACCTAATCCAAAAATAGGCAGAAAACCTAAATAGACATTTCTCCAAAAAAGATAGACAGATTACCAACAAACACATGAAAGGATGCTCAACATCCCTAATAATTAGAGAAATGCAAATCAAAACTACAATAAGGTATCACCTCACACCAATCAGAATGGCCATCATCAAAAATATCTACAGATAATAAATGCTGGAGAGTGTATGGAGAAAAGGGAACCCTCTTGCATTGTTGGTGGGAATGTAAATTGATACAGCCATTATGGAGAACAGTATCGAGTTTCCTTAAAAAACCAAAACTAGAACTACCATATGACCCAGCAATCCCACTACTGGGCATATACCCTGAGAAAAGCATAATTCAAAAAGAGTCATGTACCACAGTGTTCATTCCAGCTCTATTTACAATAGCCAGGACATGGGAGTGACCTAAGTGTCCATCAACAGATGAATGGATAAAGAAGATGTGGCACATATATACAATGGAATATTACTCAGCCATAAAAATAATGAAATTGAGCTATTTGTAGTGAGGTGGATGTACCTAGAGTCTGTCATATAGAGTGAAGTAAGTCAAAAAGGGTAAAACAAATACCATATGCTAACACATATATCTGGAGTCTAAAAAAAAGAAAAAAAATGGTTCTGAAGAACCTAGGAGCAGGACAGGAATAAAGACGCAGATGTAGAGAATGGACTTGAGGACATGGGGAGGGGGAAGTGTAAGCTGAGATGAAGTGAGAGAGTGGCATGGACATATATATACTACCAAATGTAAAATAGCTAGTGGGAAGCAGCCACATAGCACAGGGAGATCAGCTTGGTGCTTTGTGACCACCTAGAGGGGTGTGATAGGGAGGGTGGGAGGGACATGCAAGAAGGAGGAGATATGGGGATATATGTATATGTATAGCTGATTCACTTTGTTATAAAGCAGAAACTAACACACCATTGTAAAGCAATTATACTCTAATAAAGATGTTTAAAAAAAAATAGTGACTGAGTACCCAGTGTATGCCCCAGCACTTGCTGTTTGTATGAACTTAGTGAGTTATCAAGTACTCCAAGTCTTAGTTTCCTAATTTGCTCAAATAACAACAATTGATCTCCCAGAAGTCTTCTCCAACAGTCTGCTGGTGTCTACCCTTGCAACTTTTATTTCAAGACCCTCCTCACCTGTTCATCAATTCACTGGTAATTAAAATGAAAAATCTGCTTCTGAGGTTCATGTCTCTCTGAAGTAGAAAGTTATACATTAATAGATGCTTTCATCATACTGATTATTTACTGTCATTCTAACGAAGTGTGCTAGGTGTTTGGTAGAATTTAGTACTGACAACATTTAGTCCTCATGGAAGTCCTACTCTTGTGGAGATAGAGGAAGATGTAAAATAACTACAAAATAATTAAATGCTAACTTGGGATAGACATTGTGAAAGGCAATTTAAGAATTATGATGTGGAAATGAAGGGGACTGATTTTAATGTGGGTCTGGGACACTTTCTCTGAGAAAGTGATATTTAAGCAAAGACTTGTAGGATGAATAAGGAGTTGAATTAGCAAGGAGTAGGAGGAAAAAAATATCCCAGGCAGGATTATGATGCCCCCAAAGTGGAGCAGAGCTTCTTGTGACTTTCCAGAAGGTTTTGAGGCTGGTAGATCCTCTGCAGCACTCTGACGAGTGCAAAGAACAATGGGTCATTTTCTCCCTCTTTGCCTTGGGAGAGTGTATTTCCATTAATGTAATTTGAGTGTACGTTGCCATTTTTGACCACTTCATCACTATTTTGCTTGAGGTCAGTTAAGTCCCCAGAGTCTTGATCAAAGAAATGCGTGTTAGGGCGTTATGTACTTACAATTAATATTTGACACTATATAGGAGATTTTAAATGTCACTGCCTATTTTTTTCATAACATTTTGTTTTTGAGATAATATTTAACCTTTAATCCTGTTACATTCTACTTTTTCTTTAACAGATATCAATGGATACTGCACACTAATACATATTAAACCCAATTACATACTTTTTGTTCAAGAGAAGTAACATACACATGGAAGAATAAGCAATAAAATGATGGCAAATATGTCAAAGTGCTGAAAGCATCTGCTGCATAACTGAGTCAGATGTGGTCTTAATGTCAAAGGCAGGCCTTTACTTCCATGAATTAATGAACAGATGAGGGAGGCCATGAAAAAAAAATAAGAAAAGAAGATGTAGAGGTTTTGTTTTGTTTTGTTTTTTAAATCACAGTAATGCGAGCAGATGAGATGAAAAGTGTCTTGAGGTATCAAGGAATAAATCTCCCTCACTTGAAGTGACTTATAGCTGTTGGATGCCAAAAATAGTCTGATTGTAGTATTTTGTGTAAATGAATGCTTATATAATACATTAAAGACAGGGAAAGGGAAATGAAGACTCATATCCTAAGCTTTTATGTGGTGAAGTATTAAAATAGTGAAAATGTTTTTAGGAGTTTGAGTACACCAGAGCTCATACTCAGAATGCCCATCACTCCCAGGCTGACATTCTTTCTTACTCACATTAATTAAACTCCCCCCTTATGTCTCTAGAATAACATCTATATTTCTAGAGTGCAAAACTTAGACAAGTAAGTGTTCATAGTAGTATGGGTATTTGGAAGAAGATGGTAGTTTTTAGGAGAAAAGTCAATTGTTTTATTATTTTAAAGCCTTGAGAATGAGAATTAAAACTGGGATGAGTTTCCCATCCCTCTTGAGGCAAGTGTGCTCTGAATTACAGCTCATTCTCAAAGCAGGAGTGTGACCATAGCTGAGTTTGTTGTCATTCCTGATCTTGGTTCAGGGTTTTTGGTGATACAAACACTAGTTATTATGACCATCCACAGCCGGTTCCAGAACAAAATTGTGAGTCATTAAGTCTTTTGGCCTCGACTCGTGCTGTGTGTGCATCCTATGGCCCTGGCCCAAGAACACTCCTCAACTTTTTTTCAACATTCTGTGTCTTTAATTATAGTAATAACAGAAACAGCCTGTATTGGGAACTTATAATGTGCCATGCATTTTGCTAAGGGATGCACATATATATTTGCATCCTCCACAACACAAATAAAATATTATATATATGTAATGTTTATATATACAACAGAAAAATATACACATATAAGTAAATATTATCTACATAGATACACACACAAAAGCACATACAAACCTATATGCATAGAATAGGGTCTGGAAGGAAGTATAAAATATGAACTGATTACTGAAGGCTTATAGGGTTATAGATATTTCAGTTTGCTTTGTACTTTTTTGCATTTTCAAAACTTCTTAGGTGAGTATGTTTGGAGTCAATCATTAAAAAGAACAAGATAAATGTGGGAGAAAATATTGTAGTTGCCAAGAATGCAAAACATTATAAGATTTTAAAACCTATTATATACATTATTTTATGCATTGTCCTACTGGAGTCATGAAACCCCCTAGAAAGATAGTGAGATAAAGCTGTGGTTTAGAGGCCCTCTTCCTGTGAAATCTCTGTGAGTATGTTTTTGACTTATGGAAGAGGCCAGCTTCAATGAGAGACAATTCTGCAGGCTGTAGTAAGTGATCTTGCAAGCAGCTCTCTGTAGTTTTAAAAATGTAGAATTAGAAGTGAAATTGAAGCCTTTCATTGTCCAGGAACTTACAAGGTGAAGTGAGTCAGCTGCATTTGTATAGTCCAGGGTAGAGCAAGAACAATTTGCTCAGCAATGATCAATTTATTCTCTATAAATTAGAGAATATAAATAATATAAAGTATATATTAGAGACATAGCGTTGGTCAGTCACTTGAACTTTTTAGTTGCTTGTTTTCTCACATGAACATGAGCAGGTGGACTAGTCTTTGTGAACTTCTCCAGATTTCAGTGTCTGGAATTCTGAGTCAACATGAATTTCACCATGAAAAGACTCTTAGAACACTTACAGGAATGACAGAACTGTTACCAAGTCCAGACTCGTTCTGCTCGCCATACGACAGGCCAATAAATAGGGGTACGAGTTGTTGGGGCAAGGAATAATGACTTTATTCTGAAAGCTAGCAGACCAAGAAGATGGCAGACTCATGTCCAGGAGAACCATCTTATCCAAGTTAGAATTCAGGCTTCTTTTATACTAAAAAGAGAAAGGGTATGGTTTGTTGTTGCAAACTTCTTGGTGTCAGAATTCTTTGTTCTTGCATCTGTCTATGTAGATCAGGTCAAGATGTTCCTGTAAACCTTCAACAGACAAATGCTATTCTCTATTCCACAACTTTTTATCTCTATCTAAATGGAAGAGTGTTATACATTTAAAGGTCAGAGTCTTGAGAACAGGCTATCCTGTATACTTCAGGCTATAGGCAACATTCTTTTACAGAAGGTGCAGAGTCAGCATGATTAAGCACAGGCAAAAGAGCACAAAGGTTAAAGTAAAAGAAACAGATCCAACATGGAGTCAGGTTTATTCTTCCCTATTACAGAACTATAGATGAAGGATAAATGGAACCTTCTCTCTAAGCACGAAGAAAGAAATCAGGAGCAAAGGGCCCCAAGAGTAGCTCCACTTATAGTAAGAAAACAAAACAAAACAAACAAAAACAAACAAACAAAAAACCCTTTTCAGTTTCCACTGAAAACCACTCTTAGTGGTTTTGCTGTTGTTTGAAGTGGGTTTTTTCCACTGAAGTTAAAAACACCTAAAATGAGATGGGCCTGCATGACTCTTTTCTGGTCAGCTTGAAGGGACAAGTGGAAATATTTAGAAGATAGAGTTTTGTAGAGGAAAGAAATCCAGAAGGTAAAATGGATGGGAGAGAAGGTAGAGTTGAGAGGTCAATGATCCAAATTCCTAGAATCTGAAGGCAAAGCACTTCAGATGGAAAACACTGTGTGTGGCATAGTTTGGGAAAGATATATGTGCATTCTCTTCCTGAGCTTAAACCCATCTATCGGCTGAGAGTGTTCAATTTTCTATCTTCAGGCCACGTGTTTCTTATAAGCCTGAGACTCCAACATCCAATTATCCATTTGGCATTTCTAGTGGGACATCTCATAGGCATTTCAAGTTTACTATGGCCCAAACAGAGCCCTCAATTTCCTTCTCTAACCTGGCTTTCCTCAGTTTTTTCCATCTCTGTAAATGGTACCACGATTTATTGAAGCCAGAAGCCTACAAGTTTTTCTTGACTCCTCTTTTGCTCTCATCCTCCACATCTAATACATTATCAAGTCCTGTAAATTGTCTCTCCAAAATATACCTCATCTCCATCTATTTTTCTCAATTTTGATAACTCCTAAAATCACCATCATGTTTTACCCAAATTTCTGCTATAGCCTACAGATTGGTTTTTTCATTTTTATTCTTGCCCCTACAATTTATTGTCCATCACAGCCAGAAGGATTAAAAAAAAAAAAGCAGTTTTCTGCATACATCCACTGTTCTTAGAATAAAAACTGTGCTCCTAGCCATGGACTATAAATGCCTGCATGATCAGACTCATTCTTCTCCACATCTGCAGCTACTGTTTTCTCCTTTGAAATATCCCAAAGGTGTAACATCTTTTCTAGTCTCAAAACACAACCACTTATTTAGGCCACAAGATTTCTCTCCTTTTCTTCTACCTGAAATGTTTTTTTCCTATCAGATCTCAGATGTCATTATGGTTTGCCTCTATTATCAGTCCTCAGCTTAAATTTCACTTCATCAAAATAACCTTATCATGACCACCCTGTTGAAAATTAGGCCTTTCTCTCATTCTCTATCATGACAGACTTTAATTTTCCTTGCAGCTTAGTATTAGTCAGTTATTATCTACTTGTTGATTTATTTAACTGTGAATAGCCAGTCTTGCCCAATTAAGTCTGAGATCTCAGAAGATGGACTTTGCCTTCTTTGTGGGATCAACAGCCCCTACACAGCACTGGCTCATAATAGGCACTTGATACATCTTTGTTGAATGCATGGATAGATTTGTGGGCTTAGGCCTCAACCAGTGGGAGAGCCAAACATATTTTTGACCATGTCAGGATCACAGTATGGAGAGTAATAGCTTCAGAAGTGACTACTTTGAAAACCACTTTCTGTTGAATGCATAACCTTTAAAGACTTTAACTGAAGAAAAAATCTCATTAGTCTATTATCATACCTTTATATGTATAGGATTTGCTTATTGAAATGGGTTCCAGATCAGTAGTGACAACTAATATTTTGCTGGCATTTTCTCAATTGAATTCTTTTTTTTTTTTTTTAAGAAAATGTTGGGGGTAGGAGTTTAGTAATTTATTTATTTATTTTTGCTGTGTTGGGTCTTCGTTTCCGTGTGAGGGCTTTCTCTAGTTGTGGCAAGTGGGGGCCACTCTTCATTGCAGTGTGCAGGCCTCTCACTATCGCAGCCTCTCTTGTTGTGGAGGACAGGCTCCAGATGCACAGGCTCAG
>NC_082697.1:34334221-34382497 GCF_949987515.2 Delphinus delphis | reverse complement strand
AAAGTGCTTGATCAAGTAGTTGTGGTCAACTTTTTAGCTTGTAGTTTGGTTTCATGCAACTGAATCAGAGCTTGAATTCATCTTCAGAATCCCAGGTTTTTGCCAACAGATCTTCCTCTGTCTCTGTTTCTATCTCTGTCTGTCTGTCTGTCTGTCTCTCCCCTCTCTTTTTTAACAAGGTCTCTTGATCTCATTGTATCCTCATGGAAATTGCAATGGGCTGTATTAAACATTGATAGAGAAAAGAGAGAATGCACATATTATAGAATTTTTGCTCACCTTCATCTTAACTTTGTTCAGTTCTTTTGCTCAGAATTCATTATTATTTAAAATCCAGCATGCCCCACTATGGTTAATAGATACAGACTTGAAGAAAAACTTGTACGTGCATTTCCTATTGACTAGGTCTTATCTCTGGCTGTCATTCTATCATGCTCATGGCAACTATCTGTCTGTCTTTTCAAAGTCATGCAACCAAACTCTTACCTCTCCCCACTTTCTGCATTTTTCTTTCTTTCAGATGTTTTTCTTGAGTTATAGCCCTAATCTCACCAGAATCATATTCCTGCTCGTATTTAAAAAGCATTCTCTTTCACACCCAGCTATGTCTCTGACTAATACATGAAAACCCCTTCCTTGCCTAGGAAATTGTTTATCCCTGACTCAATTTCATTTTTTTTTTCTTCTTCTTTTTTTTTTTTTTTTTGCGGTACGTGGGCCCTTTCACTGTTGTGGCCTCTCTCGTTGCGGAGTACAGGCTCCGGAAGCACAGGCTCAGCAGCCATGGCTCACGGGCTCAGCCGCTCTGCGGCATGTGGGATCTTCCCAGACCGGGGCATGAACTTGTGTCCCCTGCATCAGCAGGCGGACTCTCAACCATTGTGCCACCAGGGAAGCCCTCAATTTCATTTTTAATTACACTTCAATGCTGCCTCTCAATATGATAAATTTCTACCCAAGTGGCTTCTCTGTCTATGAAAATAATGGCACATGAGCTGGGTAATCTCTTTTTGTCTTTCCATATCTACTGACCCTCCCCTTCTCCACCCTACTTTGTACCCCAAGAGGCTGATTTGAATGGACAGCTTAAACCAGGCTCCTTTTCCCTTTGACATCAGTTGGGTTTGGTCAATGGAAGACCCAAGAAAGAAATCCTCAAGAGGGAGGAGAGAGCACAGGTTGGTGGTGGTCATTCCCTTATCAAGGGCCTCAAGTGATGTACGATGGTCCTCTTTATAGCTACAGGCTTTTGCTGGGTCTCTATGACTGCTTTTTTCTCAGTTCATTCAGTTCTCATGGTTCTCAGGATTGCTCTTCTATTTCAAGCTCCTGGATACTTCCTCATCTCTGTAGTTTCCCTTAATCACATTTATGTATCTTCAAATAGTTAACTTATTAAGCTTCATTCACTTACCTCTATTTGAGAATGCCATAGCTTTCTTTCTTTCTTTTTTTTTTAACATCTTTATTGGAGTATAATTGCTTTATAATGGTGTGTTAGTTTCTGCTTTATAACAGAGTGAATCAGCTATATATATACATATATCCCCCTATCTCCTCCCTCTTGCATCTCCCTCCCACTCTCCCTATCCCACCCCTCTAGGTGGTCACAAAGCACCATGGCTTTCTGTCAGGACCCTGTGACACAGTAGGGAAACACTTTAGTGCATGATAGTATAGTATAAAAAAAGAATCTCGATCTAGGTTTGAGTTCTAATTTCATCTTTTTCTTGCTGTGCAAGTTTTATTTTATCTGTTATAAAGTGAGGATAAAGATTCCCACCTCAAGGAATTATGAGTTAAAGAGATAAAATGATGGTAGTGAGGAGTACTTTGTTTATTCTATGAAACTCTATGTATGTTGATTTTATTCAACCAAAATCTTAGTGTTTCACAATTGCCTATTATTTATTCCAGAAAAGTGAGACTCAAAGACTTTAAATAATTTTTCCATTATTGCTACCAAAAAAAAATCCATTTCTTTAATTCCATAGTAAACTCTGTACAAATGTTTGTTATAATAATGAAATCCTGAACTAATGTCTGTTGGTGCACACAGACACACTGATTCTGTGCCTAAATGGGTTTGTACAACATGTACATAGAAAAAAGGCTGGAAATGTACAAATAGCATCACCATTTCCTTAATACTGTGTAAGTTTAGGAATCTACTTGTGTGTGTGTATGTTTTCATATGGACCCCCTTTTTATAATGTTTAAGTAGATTATATGATGTTCATAATTTAAAAATATCTCTGTGGTAAGTGTAATCAGTATGTAGGACTGTGAATGACAGATGATTTCAAATTGCTATGAATCAATAGATAAAACGGTAAGTAGCTCCTTGCCCTGAGCCAAAACACAGTGATGTTGTTACTTCTCAAGGTGGCTATTGTGAGAACACAGTAGAAATTGAGAGTACAGTATTGTATTGTAGTACTGAGAGTACAGTGGAAATGTTTTCATCTCAACTAGTGTCTCAAGAATTACCATAACTATTAGTCAAGACACAATTGGCAATCCCTCTCACAGTGCTGTCTTCTCAGCACATCCACCCTTTGTGAAGCACAGCCCAGTGGAAGAGACACATGAAGAAATTACTCCTCATCTTCTATATTTTGATCTGATACTGAGACATGTTTCTTTCTCTTATAGTCGATTAGCCAGAATCAGCCACATGGTCCCATGGAAAAATAAGTGGACTACAAAGTATGAGAAAGCTCTTGGATGTCTGGGGAGTGATTCAACATTAAATATCTCTGCTGTATTTAACTTTAAATTTTCTCAATAAATTATATTAAACATTATAAAGGAGGGTATATCATTCATATTTTATATTAAAACCAAAAGTTGTGCAAAACTTCAGGGAGTTGGAAGGTGGGACTGAGGAATGATTTGGGGGCCATTACACCACTGTTTTGGTGTAGAATTTTCTCCAGCCATTACTAAAGGGATACTGTTAAATGTCTTGATTTCTCTGTATAGTACCTCTTTGAACATGGCAGTTTCTATAAGTAAACCTTCTTGGTGATTGCATTTGTTCTTATAACAGGACAATGCACAGAATATTGGGATCCATTAACTGAAATCATCCTTGAAAAATCTTCTTGTCTGTTCTCTTAATTCAAGATAGAGCACAATTAAATGATCTTAGGTAGAAAATATTCCAATCAAGATTTTTCAGAGTGGTGATTACACACTTTCCCATAGTAATTCACCTTGAAATTGAACAAGTTGAAGATCAGCCTATTTCTCAGAGCAGCTTATGATATTTTCCTTTGGATTTGATCTCAGAGTAAATGAACCACAGTTGATCTGTATCCTTATCTAGGATATTTTTTCATCTTTGTTTTATTGCATTTATTTCTTATATATCATGTTACTCTGCTGCTCTCAGCTTTTTCTTCCATGATAAATAGTCCTTGTTCTTAGAGTCTTTCCTTCTAGATTTAAATCTCAGGCCTTAATCATCTCTGTAGCTCTTTGTTCTAACATTCCAACTCTCCCAGTTTACTATTTCATGGTAGAACCTAGATTTGTGGCAATGCAGCAAGAATGAGTAAGGCCTTAATATTTCCCTGTACTAGTACATCAAAGTAACCACATCTATTGCATCCTTTTCAGATGCTAACAGAGTGCAGTGTGTAAAAATCTGCATTATTCACTTAGGAAGTTAATTCTCCATACCTAGCTTTCACACTGAATTAATTGTTGTTTACTTTTTTGTTTGTTTTTACTTTTTAGGCCATTTGGGACGTGGCAGCTGCATAACCTTGAGAAAGTGTGTGGAGTATTTCTGGCAGAAAGTAGAAAGAGAAATCTCAAGGGAAAATAAATCCTCACATGAGTGTCAGCTGGATTTTGGATGTTGAAGTAATTCAGATCATTTGGATAAGCTCTGGATGAACAGATAATGTGTTGGAGGAACATTTGAACTAACCCTGAACTCCCAAGCATGCATGGTTCATCTATCATTGGGTATCCATGAGGCTAAGTCATCCATCTATCCTAATTTCATAGAATATTTTGTTGCACCACATTCAGTTGCAGTTTTGAATGTGTACTTCAAAGTCCCTTCAAGCCATATAGTAGGGTAAGAATAAAATACACTCTGGGAAGCTGTTTAGTGGACTGTATCTTATTTCAAAGCCATCTTTTCAACTGTTGTATTGTCTGTGTCAGAATTTGCTATTTCTCTTTTTCCTTGGTCCTTAGCAGAGAGTTGAGGTCACTCTGTGGGAGCTATGTAAACCATTAATTGACTTGGAAGCCAGTGCAACCGAGGGAGAATAGAAAGTTGGCATAGCATGGTTCTCAAGGCACTTAAAGTGTCTTCCTCAAGTTTTTGAGATGCATTGATCAGTATAATTCAAAAGCAAGGTAGGACTTTAAAGCTCTGTGATTAGGCAGAAATCAGACCCATTTGGCAACTAAAAGTATCAGAGATGCTCAGATGGATGTCTGAGAAAACAGAAAAATGACCCAAGGCCCTGGGCTTATATATCTAGTCTGATTTATGTGACATTAAACAAGACTTTAGTTTCTTTTTCTGTTTCATTATTTATAAATGTGCTCCAAGGATACTGTCATTTGTATCACATCACATTGAGTCACACAGGATATCAAGGCTTTGTCATCAGTTTTCTTGAAATTAATTAACTAATTACTGCAATTAATCCATTGGACAGTATGAAGGAGCCTATGAAATATTTCTCAGAATAGGATTTTAAATGTTTTATATATATATATATATATATGTATATATATATATAGTATATATACATATATAATTTTAAAAAAACAAGTTTTTGAAAGGTAGTTATGTAAATATAAAAAGACAAATTTGTGATAAAATAATACATGTTTCTGTATCACCACTTTGTATAATAAGGATTCAGTAGTGCATCTCATCATTATTATAACTTTAAAGTAGTGATGAATATAAATGATATTAACAGACATCTGCAACAACTGTAATGTAATAGAAAAACACCTGTGGTTTCTATTGATGACTAAGCAACAGTTTCTGCCATTACTACTATGGTTTATTACTTACACTCATAATTGAAGGAAATGTTATACTTCAATTAGAATTTAGTAAAAATAAAGATTTTTTTTCACCTATGTCTCCAGACCTCTTTTCATGGGCTCCAAGTTAAGAAAGAGTAGTGATTTGACTGATGGACACCTTAGAGGCCATGAGTTTGGTTTCTTTTGCTTTCCAAATGATGAAACAAAGACCCAGAGTAAGTCTGCAGGGTCACACAACTAAGTACACAGTCGCCCTCCCTCAGTCCATTCTCAAGCCTCTCACCATTGCATTGACATGGATAAATTTTTTGCCTCCACATATACAGGGATTCTTCCTCTGTTTGGTGTCTATTTTCTCTGTTTGCTAAATGGGCTCTCAGTTTCTCCTCACTGGTCTTGGGCCCCTGTAGAATTCTCTTTACATTTTTTTCTATGTATTAATTCCATTGATAAATTCTTCCTAATGGATTATGAACCTTATTGGCATATTAAAATTTTTACCAAATGGTGTAAACAGTGGTTCTCAGACTTTACCATACATCAGAATTACCTCTAAGGCTTTTTAAAGCATAGGATACTGAGTCCTACCCTTACATGTATTAATTTCTTACTGCTGCTATAAGAAATTACCACAAATTTAGTGGCTTACAGCAACATAAATGCATTATCTTATCATTATGGAGGTGAGAAGTCCAAAATAGGTCAACAGGGCTATATTGTTTCTCCCTGGCTCCTGGGAAGAATCTATTTCCTTGCTTTTTCTACCTTCTAGAGGGCATTCTGACCTTTGCTGCTCTTGTCATATTTCCTTGAACTTGACCTTTCTGCCTCCCTCTTGTTTGGACCCCTGTGATTACATCAGGACAACCCAGATATACCAGGATATATTCCCAGCTCAAGAACCTTAACTTAATCCCATCTGCAAAATCCCTTTGGCCATGTGTGGTAACATCCACGGGTTCATGGAACTAGGATGTAGGCATCTATGGGGGAAATCTAGCAAGCTCCCATGTGATGCTGGTCTGGGAACCACACACTGAGAACTACTGGTTGAGAGGAGCTAATATTACAATAGGTGCAGAGAGTTGTGTGTTTTATCACTGTTAACTGATGGAGTGACCTCAAAATTGTCAAGTAATCTCTCTGAATTTTATTTCCACATCCATAAAGAGTGGGGTCAGTTAATTGTCTTAACTGCCTCACTGGTTTGTAGTAAAATTTAAAGGATGTTTACTATGCCACCCAAAAGCAGAAAAGTATTACTACTAATAATAAGGAAGAATAGCTCTTCACACTCCTTGGAGGATGATGGAGACATTTGGCAGAGGACAGAATTGATCTAGCCCAGAATGAAAGGCAGACACTTGCTTCCTTTTCTGTTATCACCAAGTATGAGTGAAGAATAGAGGACACACTCAAGGCCCACAGCCTAACTGATGACCTCAGGCATAGTAAAAATCAACCACTGACAGAACAATAATTTTCCAAAATATTGTGCATGGCTGTCTTCCTTCTGGATCTAAGGACACTTTAATCAGAAACACTTGGTCGAGGAACCAGACATCATTAGGCCTTTCCTAGTTACCTTAGGTCTAGAACCACATGGACTGTATGTCAGGGCAACAAAGATACCTTCATCTGTATATGGAGGCTAGAGAATTTTATTAACAGACATTAGTACAGTCAAGTCACATCTAAATGTTTATGATTGTCCACACATGTAGTTTGTACTGCCTTTTTCCTCTTTCCCCTACCATATTTTCTTTTGTTTATTTAAACAAAAATCCCAAATCTTTATATTTTTAGAAAGTAAACTGCAAGAATTAATTATAATATGTCATTATTAAGTGTAAAAATACTGAACATTTGCACACATTTTTAAATTTTATCTTCCAGAAAAATCTTTCAATAACATTCAAATAATCACTTCTTTACTCTTTGGAGAGAAAGGGACATTGTAAACTATATCCTATATGCTAAATCATTTTAGATTGAAAATAATGCAATCCTACGCTCACTAAACATGGTGAAATAACAGTTAATATTTCTTCTTTAAAATACAAGTCAACTTTGATCCAAGAAGTCAAAAACTTTGCTAAAGCATAGGTCATGATAACTATCCTTCAAGGATATTGTAAAGAATATAGAGAGATCAAGTTTTATTATACCAGTTTTCTAGAAGAGAAAGTGAAGCTATAATAGCTAAGCAAAATGGCTAGTAGTAGGGCTGGGAATAGATTCTGGTTTCATGTTTTACCACGCAAAATATCTGATCTCTAACAGGCTGGTTTTGATTTCTGCTATGCTTTCCTACTTGGGACAATTATTTTCTAATGATACCTAATAGAAGCACTTGATGATAGAGAATATTTTAAAAGATAGTCATTAATCTCTCTGAATTCCAATTTTCTGTCTAAATAATGAAAATCTTGAAAAAGATAATATTTAAGTTGATGTGCATTTTAAAATTCATGAAGGACATGTCTAATTGATCACTTGTAGATCCCAAGAATCTAGGTGATTTTTCTGGCATACAGGGAGTATAAAATAATATTTATTTAATTAAATTGAATCTAAGTGAATTGTTCTTTCCAAATCTAAGTTCCTTTGTCCCCAACAATTTTAGAGCACTGAAGTTCTTTGATGGGTGTTACAAGCAGATTAAATCCCTGAGGCAACAGAGAGAAGAACAATCCCAAAAATGAAGCAATGTCTCTTTGACATAGAGTTGTGTAACCAAAGTGTTAAGCAAATTTGTGAACCTGAGTTCCATGATGTTTTCTGAGATTTACCAACTTGTTCAAAGAACAAAGCCAGAGTATTTCTAGTAAATAACCTAGAATAATAAAGTTGGGCAAAATCTCCAGAAGAAATTAAATATGTTCCTTAAAGACTGACAATGTCTCAGGTTTACAGCAATCATATTCATGGTGAAACCAGTGGGCTTTAACCCTACGGTCTCTGAGAGAACTCTCTTGTGTTTTCCTTTATATAGTTTGATGAAGTGAAGAAGAAAGTGGTGGTGGCTCCCTAGAGCATCTGACTTATAGAAGGAGGTAAATCTTAATAATGTTCCAATGGACTAACTTGTTGTTTACTGTTCATTTTCCCCAAAATTCATTTCAAGTGCATAGGGAGCAAGTTACATTGGAAATGCCCTTTGAGGAATTGGCTGGATCTGTAGCTACCCATGACTTCCTCTCCTAATACCCCTCCCCATGGGAATAACTAAAACATGAATATGGATTAAAACTGGTGTAAATGTTAGTAGTGTTGATAGAATTATTTTCTCTGAGTTAGTTCTTCAGAAAGTATCAAACAGAAATCTAAGGAAATTATCTATAACTCAAGTGGTGAAATCTCATAGTCTAAGCATTATTTCTGTTCAGAAATACCAGTATCCATTAGAGATAATTGATTTTTTAATTTGGAGACCCATTAGTTTTCACTATTACTGCTGTAGTTTGCCTATGGCTGTTGATCATCTATAAACATTACCACTGACACAACAACAGCATAACATGCAATTTCAAGGTTTTATTTTGATTTTTTTCTCCCTTAGGTAAGGAGCATCATGCTACAAATCCACTGACGTTTTCTTGTCTATTTTTCTTGTAACTGCATTCTCTAACCTGATTTCTAGCTGGTATTGGTGAGCCTTTTAGGTGATATATGAGCAAAGCTTCATCTATGAAGGTGTGTGTTGTGTGCCTGTTTTGTCAAATACACAACTCAAATCTGTTATTCAGTTCCCTTTATATTGTTCCCTAACTAGTTCTGACATGTTATTTTCAAATTAATTGACAATTTGTATAAGATACCTGACCCCAAATATAGCATTCTCTTGGTAAAATGGGTGTGTAGCAGATGGATTAAAAAAAAAATTAAACAGCTCTATTGACATATGATTACATATAAAATTCACCTACTTCGAGTACAATTCAATGGTTTTCAGTATATAGAGTTATTCAGGCAAATCACTGTTGAAAAAACTATGCTTTCTGATTTGTTTTGACATCCTTGTCAAAAATCAGTTGACCATAAATATTAGGGCTTATTTCTGAGCTTTCAATTCTATTCCATTGATCTGTATATCTATCTTCATGCCACTACCACACAATTTTCATTACTGTAGCTTTTAGTAAGTTTGGAAATCAGTAAGTGTGAGTACTTAGCAGATGATATTTTGAAAGATCTTTTTTTCCCCCTACAAGTCAGATTAATAACAATGAGATAAAATAAGGGGAAAGCTGATAGTCAACTAATTTGAAAGTAAAAGGTAAATGAAAAAGCAAATGTATGTTAGCTCTTAGATAGCTCACTTACATGAAACGAAGGCTACTTGTGGAGTCCTAGAAAAATAAAAGTTTTTCTCTGGCCTTGGTTTTGTTCTTTCCAATCCCTTGTCCTGAACAGTTATGGGAGCAGATTTCTAAACTCCATTGTTTCTTAGGTTTGCATGGGACCACATTTTGGCCAGTCTTCATTACCACAAAATGTTGTCCCAAAGTGCACATTTTACAAATATACTCATTAATTTTGTGACTTTCCAACTTAGACCAGCTGTCCTATAAACTTTTTCTTAATTACCCACAAATGAAAAAGTCATTTTAGCATTTTGATATGTGGTCATCAAACCAAAGAGAAAATAATTTTCCTGTTATACCTACTTCCCCACATGGATGATCTGCTACTTTGGATATATTATGATGCAAATATTGGAGAAAAGTGGTTCATATATCTTTGTGCTTAGCACCACTATCATAAGAAGTTTTAGTGAAAGGTACAATACATATGGATGGTATGTAAAATATAACCTAACTCTAGATATCCTAAAAATAATTTTGCTCAATGATTTGTCCTTAAGGTGTCTCATCCACATATTATTATTACACAATACCTCATGTCTTTGTTCTCAGGTTCCCATTAGGAATTCATACATCTTTTGTGACAAGAGTTGTGTATTATCTGATGGCACAAAATGTGCCTGTCATTGTCATTGGAACATGAAGAGAACAGTTGTGTGACAGTTGACATTAAACCCAAGGTGCTTTATTTTTATTTTATCATCCAGATGCCATAAAATAATTAGCAGAAGCTGGTAATCTGCTTTGAAAGATATATTCCTGGCATTTCTATGGAAACAAAAATGATTGTCAGTGGAAAGCCTTTAGTCATGAATAAACTTAATAAGTCATGGATTCTGCATTAGTGTTTGAAAGGTTTAAAAACTGTTCTGCTTTTTGGACTTGTAGATGCAATATGTGGACAGGTTTCTAAGTAGAGGAATGAGAACCCTTTCACAAATATGTATCTTTAGAACCACAGTTGACATGTTTCTCCATACTACTGAGCTCTAGGTCTGTGTTCTTGAAATATCCATTGATTGAGAATAATTAACATCAAGGAAGCTAAATCTTAATATAAGGTGGTATGTCAGTTATATCTCAATAAAAACAGAAAGCAAGAAAGCTACATCTTTGGTAAATATTGTTGAATTTTGCAGGACACAATTCTGTCAAATAATCATTATATTCTAATTAAAAATATGGTATAAATTATTACTTATATATTCCTTGATGGCAATTTCACCCAAGGATTTTCTATTTCTTTGTTTTGCTTTAATATATTAAGTTAGAACATTTTTCAACCCAAATAAGTAATTTAAGCCATTGAGTGTGAGGTATAAAAGGCATTAACAACAAAAGTAACATTTTTCCTTGTCCCATGCATCAGTGTAGTTTTGCTCTCCATTTATTCAAATTTTCTTTTATAATGTTTAAATAAGAGTTTTAAATGTTTATTTATTTTGATTTTATAAAATCTTTCTTAGGCTTATTCTAGATACCCTGGGATTTTGTTGTTGTGAATGGGATTTTTTTCCATTAAATTTTCCAGCTTGTTACTGCTGATATAGACCTTTGTACTCAAAGAGCAGTCCAGGGCCCAGAAACATTGACATTACCTAGGAGATTGTTAGAAATTCTGCATCTCTGGCATCATTCCATACTTAGTCAATCAGAATTTGTCTTTCAACAAGATTCTCAGATGAGTCACACGGACATAAAAGTTGAGAAACCTTAGTACAGAGAAAGTTGAGTTAGAGGACCCATTATCTTTATTCTCTTAGAGAAAAACACTTTCAGTGGCAAAATGGGGACAGTGGACCAATTGTCCCATAGCACTTTCTCTTCTGCTCCTAGTGCCTGGTATCGTAGATCTATTCTTGAACCCCCTTTATAACCCTTTTCTGGGAAACTCAATTTTTAAATTATTGAATTGTAGATTTTTTAGTCCTATGAGATTTTGCTTTTAATCTAGTTTTAACTGCATTATATATTACAATTATTTTCAACATCTTAAATATTTCAGGGTCTCTATTTCTCAGGCCTTTAATTTATGCTTTTTTCCTATAATATTGTGGCATTTGGGAAAGAAGGAATATTATACAGGAGGGCTCAGAAGTCATATGGGATCAGAAGACTTCTAAATAATTTTTTTTAATATGGTAAACAATGCAAGGGAATAATCCTCCCTTTTAACTCCTAAAGTAAAAATTTTATAATTATACATTTTACCCTGTCAACTCACATATAAATACATAAATTGGTCAAAGTGTCAGCTACGTTGAATTTACACTGAAGTTCTCTTTAGAAAACAGCAACATATTTAGGCAAAGAAGTTTTGAATTAAAAGGTTCTTAGATTTTAACTGTAGATTCCAAATTATGTCATAAATTAAATCTTGATTTTGTTTCTGGCAGACCCAGCTAAGTTAGCCATGAGACTCTGTTGGACATTTCATCTAATAGCATAGTGGTGATAATGATGCTAATTTTCTATATGATTTGAATGATATGGTCTAGCTATAATTCATACTCTTTTGTCCAGACATTCCTGGGGTTTACTTATTGATCACTTATTGTTTGTAAATTCTTATTCTGGGTAAAATTTATGAATCAGTGCTACCTCTTATAGGTTTTGATCATGGTATTGGAAATGATTGTTGGACATATTGTGTTATTTGTTATAATATTAAAACAATTAATTTTACAAATTAGAGTAGTTATCTTTCTAATAAAGTTACCAAATCCCTAGCTGTGGGATATACTTTATTTGCCTTTTTAAGAGGGGTGCAGTTTGAAATTGCCTGGAAATTACTTGTAACATTAAGTATGATGAAAGGCATGTCTTATACTTGTAAATAGCAACCTCAGGAAATGGCTACAAGCTATTCTAGAAAAGTTCTGCTTCTCAATCTTAAATGTGCATACCGATCACCTAGGGATCTTGTTAAAGTGCAGATCCTTATTCTCTATTTCTAAGTTGCAGCCTGAGATTTTGTCTTTCAAAAAATTCCCAGGTGATTACCAGTACAGCTGGAACACAGACCACACTTTGAGTAGGAAAGCTAAAGAGTAGTAGTTCTCAAAGTGGGGTCACCAGAAGAAAATATGTGCTTTATTTAGCTCTGGAGTGATTCTGATGCAACTAAGTTTGATGGCCTCTGCTCTAGACAGTAGAAGCCTTTATGTCCTTAGTACCCCAATCCAAATGTTCACAGTTCATAAAGGTGAAAAAAACAAAAACAACAAAGACATTAGGTCTAATGTCAATATTCACCTGAAATAGTTGTTTTGCAGGGCAAGGAAGAAGTTGGTTTTCCTCATTGAAGAGCCTCTTCTTGAAATGACTTTAATCCCATCACAGAGCAGGGTAGTATTCACCTCACCTCATGGCATATAGGTATAGATATATAGACATATAAAAATTGGGACTGCCTTATGGTAGCATGATATTTCCCACTGTGAAGATAGTACCCTTACTTCTTAAGGTTAAACTGCTTTGGAGCACAAAATTAAGATTCCACAAGATACACATTTGATGTTAGAGGGTGTATCTCAATGGAAGAAAATAAAAAGTAAATTTATTAATATGATATATATATTTATAAATACCATATATTTATATATAACATGTTATAAATATATCGTAAAATATAATATATAAAAGGTCTGGTGCATTAGTTTTGCTTTTTTATGAGCAATCCGCTGAGGGTTTCTTTTTCCTCAAAAGCCTTGGTGGAAAATTGCAATATTGACAAAATTTTCTGAAAAAATATTTGGAGGCAGTTTACTTAGACTACAGTCCAAAAACAACAGAGAGATAGGTTTGAGCAAGGCCCAAATGCAGGTAACTACCTCAATTAACCCATTGTCTCATCTCCAAGGCTGCTGAAAGAGGAGAGGGCTACTCAGGAAAGGGGCCCAGCTCACTCTTGCACTTTCATTTTAATAAAGTTCACAGAAAGGTGAAGAGCCTTAGAATCATCAGTAGAGTTGGGGGAGAGACAAAGAGATGCAAATGAGTCTAAAGCTTGTACCCAGGAACCCCAGGTTCAAAGTCTTTAGAACTTTGGAGTTTTGAGGACTGCTTTTCAAACAGGGAAAAGCTGTGGATTCACCCAGAGGCAGTAGGCAACCTCTTATGGACAATTTGTCCAGTTTCTATGAGAAATACAGATGTACCAGATAATGACTTGGACACGAGTAGACCCATTTCTAGTTTTGTAGCTTGTTTGATCATAAAATATTCTTCCCTCAACCATTAGCTGCAGTCAGTCAAAGCGGTTTCCAACATGACCTCTTCATCTTAACTATGCTTTTCCAGTTAGCCTAATATAAAGTGGATGGGTCACAGGTCCAGAAAAACCCTGGAGGTTTTCCATTTTTGAGCCATAAAAATGAGTTAACTTATCCCTTGCTTCTACTCAAAATAGGCTTTTCTCTTCCTCTATTAAGATCCATCCTCCAACAAACAATGTGTATTTCGTGGAATCTTAAATGCATCCTTCAAAGCAATTTAACCTTAAGAAGTCAGGGTCCTATCTACAGAGTGGAAGGTGGCCTGCTACAATAAGACATAAGTCCCAATCTTCAAAGACAAGAGAAGTAAATCAAACAAATGGCAAAAATTCTGATTCAAAGAAGTGAAATGACTCATAATAGATTATATTTTCCAAAGATCAGAAAAAAACAAAAACGTTTCCATTTCACACACTCTTACAGTGTGGCTTTGACACTCCTCCCACTGAGAGGTGGGATTCTGTGTTCTCTCTCCTTGAATGTGAGTGGCTTGTGACACAGGCCAAAGGGAAGCCACATGACTTCCAATGCTAGTTCATGAGGAGCAACATGACTTCTGCCTGGTGCTTTTTGGACAAATGTTCTTGGAACACAACCACCATGCTCTGAGAAAGCCCAAGCAGCCACATGAAGAGTGTAAGTGCACAGGCTGATAACCCCAGCTGAGAGCTCACCACAGTTTTCAGCCACCAGACAAGAGAATAAGTAAGCCTTCTGATTATTAAGCCTCCAGCCAGCAAGTCACTCCCAGCATTTGAAGATTCCCGGTTGAGGTCCCAGACATCACAGAGTAGAAACATAATACCACAGTGCAAATTCTTGACTCACAGAATCCATGGGCATAATGATATGGTTATTGTTTTATACTGAGTGGTCTGTTATGTGGCAATACTAGCTGGAAGAGTCCTTTTCTATAAAACACACCCCTATACAGACAAAAAGTATTTACAGGGAGATCGTTGACCTTTACCATGTAGAAAGTTTTCTTTTTGCTCACAACATTTCTTACACTTTCATAAAAGAAATCTACTTCAAAAATTATATGTTGCCTCATTTATTTGACTCATTGTTAGTTGTATGGTCTGATCAGATAATACAGTGATAGCAGTCAGTCAGTGGCCCCAAAAGGATGTTTGAGGACCATAAATCTAAGGATTTATCTCATCTCCAACATGGTTTAACCCTCAGTCATACTGATGATAACCTACCCAGTGCAGAGGTGTGAATGCATTTACAAATCAAGATATTCCAGATTCCCTGCAGGACCAGGTTCTGACTCTGAATGCAGGTTGCATGGCAAGGCATGGGCCTTGGTTAAGGGGTAGGCTTAGCTCTTATAGAATACAGTGCCTTCATGGCCTGTTTTCCCTCCCAGTCTTTATCCAGGATGATGACTGCCAAATAGGCCATCAGGATTTGTTCAATGCCTTATGTCCACATGTTATAGTCAGACCTAAGTTGTCATGTGATTGGAAGGAGATGTTATAAAACATAGATTTTGTGTTTACATTTAGCTCCAGATGGACCAGCATGGAGATTTCCCTGGCACGACTTGTTCTTTCACATCTGTGGAGCAGCAGTGCGCTGATTGTCTCTTCCCTGGAGATTGAGACTGGTGAAGATATTTGGATAAAAATCAAAAGACTATTTTGGATACCTTAGACTTGAATAATGTATAGGGGTATCCTCTCTGTGCTAACACAATCATCGAAGGAGAAGATACAGTAGGATACAGAGAAGTTTAGAAATGTGTTTGTGGGAAACAATGGTAATGGTTTTTTAGAAGTAATCACTGCTAAATACCCTTTACTCACAGGACATTTGGGTGGTTCTGGCTAATGTTAGAGGGGAGTGGTTCTCATAAAAGCACCAGGAGAAATTGTAAGGAAGAACATGTATAAGGAAAAGAGGGAAATCGGAGAATTTATAAGTAAGACATAGAGTCATAGTAACTAACACATTGAAGGAATCTGGGAGTATAATGGGAGAGGATTTGCCACATCTGGACCTATCCAAGGGTGGTGCTGAAACTTTCTTTTCCACGTAAGTACAGATTCAGCTCTTCTTTTCACTAAGAGCCCCTCTGCTTTCAGGTACTTACAAATACCTGGGTTCTTAAAAACAGTGGGCTTCAGGAGGCTGTTTGCATGTGATTCAGCAAAATTTCAGAATAGGGTGAAGTACTTTTGATAAAAGAATCATAGGGTAGCAACTGGCAACTCTTGATTGACCCTAACCCCAGGGACCTGTCTTCACTGGCTGGCTGAAGTCAATTCTCATTTGATTGGCTGTGGGATTATCTGTAAGCATTGGCTGCATTTCTGGCTTTCCAGAGCTAGCCAGAAGAAAGACTTCATCTAGAAGTTGATTTACCAAACCCTCTTGTTGTCTTTGGGTCATTGCCCCATCTCCTTGGCCGCTGGTTCCACAGATCAGCAGCACTAGCTTCTGGCTGGGAATTAGAAATGCAAATTCTTTTTTTTTAATTGAAGTACAGTTGATTTACAATGCTATGTTAATTACTGCTGTGCAGAAAAGTGATTCAGTTAAATATATATGTATATTTTTTAATATTCTTTTCCATTATGGTTTATCATAGGATATTGAATATATTATAGTTCTCTATTTTATATGGTAGGACCTTGTTGTTTATCCATTCTATATTTATATATATTTATATATATTTGCTAACCCAAACCTCCCACTCCATCAGTCCCCCAACTCCCTTCCCCTCGGCAACCACCAGTCTGTTCTCTATGTCTGTGATTCTGTTTCTGGTTTCATAGAAATTTTCATTTGTGTCATATTTTAGATTCCACATATAAGCAATATCATATGGTATTTGTCTGTCTCTTATTTCACTTAGTATGATAATCTCTAGTTGCATGCTTGTTGCTGCAAATGGCATTATTTTGTTCTTTTTATGGCTGAGTAGTATTCCTTTGTATATATGTACCCCATCTTCTTTATCCATTCATCTGCCTATGAACATTTAGGCTGTTTCCATGACTTGGCTATTGTGAATAGTGCTGCTATGAATATAGGGGTGCATGCATCTTTTTAAATTATAGTTTTGTCTTGATATATGCTTAGGAGTAGAATTGCTGGATCATATGTTAGTTCCATTTTTAGGTTTTTGAGGAACCTCCATACTGCTTTCCACAATGGCTGCACCAATTTACATTCCCACCAACACTGTAGGAGCATTCCCTTTTCTCCACACCTTCTCCAGCACTTGTTATTTGTAGACTTTTAAATGATGGTTATTCTGACTGGTGTGAGATGGTACCTCATTGTAGTTTTGATTTGCGTAGACATGCAAATTCTTGAGCCTTACCTGAGATTTACCTCAGAAACCCTAGGGATAGGGC
Source organism: Delphinus delphis (assembly GCF_949987515.2). NCBI lineage: Eukaryota > Metazoa > Chordata > Mammalia > Artiodactyla > Delphinidae > Delphinus > Delphinus delphis. Next base: position 34,365,451 of record NC_082697.1, on the reverse strand, counting down.
CCAAGCTACTTATGTTTTAGCAAGTCGTCCAAGCAATTCTAGCTCATGCTAAAGTATCAGTATCATGCATGACCTTTCACCAGCACAGGTAACTCATTGACTGGGTTTGGGGGAAAGGATAAGAGCAGGTTCATCAGCTTCTCCTTCTCTGTATCTTTCATACTCAGTCCTGCCAGGGCCTATTTGGAAGCTTAGGAGCCCAGATTGGACGTCAAAAACAATTGAGTCTTTCTCTTTGTTCTATTTTTTAGTAATCCTAATTTCCTTTGAGACAGTGTGGTTTCATCTGACTAAGGATGGGAGAGGGTCAATAAAGAGGGAGTGTACAAAATTTAAAAAAAAAATACTTTTAGATATGACCTCACCATGTGATGAGATGATACTAGATTATGTAGTCCATCATAATTTAACATTTTTATTTTTAGCAGCTATATCATGTAGGGGGAAAATATATCTTTATATAGCCAAAAATCAATACAATAAATTTTGCTATGGCTTGTGCTTAGTCTGTATAAGAGATATTAACAATTAAGATGATATTAGAGATTCCCTTTTATTTTTATTAGAAGTTATATTCTTGGTCTAGAAATGTTAACTCATTTGTCTGAGTGCTTCTATACATCTAGAATATATAAGAAGTGACTCTAAGAATGATCAACCTGTGGTACTTCAACATCTCAGAGCATCACAACTATTTCAGCATCCAAATAGCAAGCAATAGCTGTTAAAAGTACAATAATCAGAATTTGCACTTGTAGTTTAAGTTGCCACCTCCTTTTAGAGATAGGTCAATGCTTCCTCAAAAGTTGGCACAATGACTTTTGGTTCAAAATTTTTATTTTATATTTTTATCATACAGGAAAAAAAAAAACAACGATCTCCATGCTGTGTGTGTGTTCAATATCCTTTTCTCAGTCATCTTTGTCTTTCCCTTTTCCTTCAAACATGTTTATGTTGCCTCCACTCTTTTAAATTAAATTGAATGAGATAAAATATTTCTCTCCTGAACCCTGTTCTGAGACTTCTACTCTCTCTGAATCTTCATTGAAAAATGATAATGTGAGTTATTTTAAGTTTGAGGGAAGCCTATTATGTAGAAATAGTGTCTTATAATTATTTTGGTTCTAAATAATATTCCATTAATTAACATTGCAGATTTAAAAGCCACATTATTTTTAAAATGTCAAGTTCAACTTAGAAAGCTTATTTTTTTAATTCAATAAAGCTTTTTTGTGTGAAAAATTCAATCCCTGCACTTGTTAATTTACAAATATTCAATTCACTGAAGTTTATCTTAGTAAATATTCATAATTATTAGCCTCATTTAATTAAATGCCCTTAAACATTTTAAACTACAATCAGTCCTCAATTAAATGTATTTAATTTAATTAAGTACTTCTTAATGCATGTCAGGACAAACTTGCCTACTTAAAGCAAAATCCCTCTAAGTTCTGAAGCAGCTCTTTGAAATCTATGCGCTCACTCAGTAAATTAATCTCTTTTGAGCATTCTATTATTGTTTATAAACAATTACATTGTATTACATCTTTAAATGAAAATCATAATCCTAACAGCAATTATTCATTTCAAGTTGAAATCATAAATTTAATCTGCCAGGTGCTCTAATATGCTGGATTATCTTAAAATTGCAAACCTCTTATGACAAACACCTAGGTCACCCCTAAATGTACCAAGAAAAATTTTAATATAAGGATCTGATTAATTTCATCATCTCATTATTTAATTTTAAACAATCCAGGTGATTGTAAAGTGATTTACTCAAATAATTAAGGGGCATAATTTTACCATCTCTGAGTTGGCTGAGTAAAATATTGGGATGATGAGACAATGGCTAATTGATAAGGAAACAGGACCCAGGAATTACACAACTTTCAAGATGAATCAGTGGGAGCCACAGTTAAGCACACTGTTCCCTTTCTTTTGGTTAATTTCCTTTTGCTAAAAGGAACATGGTCCCAAGTTCAATGTGCTTCTGGAATTGTAGTTGCCTCTCTCATGACTTGGGCATCTTATTCAATTTATTCAATTTTTTTATTGCCCAGATTGCTGCTAATTACATTTACAACTGCTCTCTTCATTGCCTAATTTGATTCGGCCTTACGTCTCGCTTTTCTGGACCTTGATGTAATTCCTTTGTCATTTTTTTTACTATGCGATTCACTTGTTTAAAATCTTTAAGAATTTCTCTGCCAACAAAAGAAAGCATTAATTTCTTAGGGGTGCAAATAATGCCTTTTTATAACCACATTCCCCAACATTCTGCTAGAGTTTTCTAGCTCCCTAAGAACACCCCACGCTGGGCTCAATACAATTGCCATGTAATCACGTGTTAACTTGACATTGGTCTTGCTGCTTTTCCTGCCTTGGAGAAACTACCTCCATTTTCCTTAGATCATTTGGCAAATGATATAATAATCAATTCTTCTGTGAAGTCTCACTTTCTTAACTTCATTGCTCAGAAAAAAATTCATTGCATTCTCTTCTGACTCTATACAACTTGAATTTTTCTTTGTACTTATGGCATTGCTGCATTGTATCCAAATTGGCTCTGACTTTAATTTTAAAAGGCTCACTTTATCTTAATAATTTCTGCATATTCCACTGTAAGTGTTAATAAATATTAGTTGAGTGAAAAAGAAAAGTATACTAGTTTTAATTATTCTGTGATACATGATGAATAACTTTAAGAAGAAATGTAGTTTGTCTTTCACAAATAGATGAGAAGCACTTTGAGAAGAAAGGTAGAAAATGAAAATTAAAGCAATTCAGATTGCTTTTTACATAATGGAAAATATTTACTTCAAATATATCAATTATGGAAAGGAATATTGTCAACAGATTGAAATTACATTAAGACATGGAAATATTAATTGGCCATAAAGGTAAACCTTCTCATCTGTTTTTTATTCAGGTACAGTAATGCCTAGATAGAGGTTCCAGGATAACCAACCAACAATTTTAAAAGAGCAAGCAAAAATAAGTATCAAAAGTTGGAACAGAGAGGCTATGACTTGCAGTGTAAATGAGACCATGATCCTTTATTGGGGAGAGACTACAGCTAAAGTGTATAGTAGATAAACCAAGAAAAGGTAGCATAGTTAAAGTTTTCTTAAGTGAGTTTCTTGTTGGGTTGACTCATCAACTTGCTGGATAAATGTTCTATCATTTCCCACTATTAACTGGGTCCCACCAGTTGGACTCTGTCTTACAAAAAGCCTGTAAGTTTTGTTCCCAAACCCAATTAATACAAGTTGCACTTGTTACTGCAATGCTGTGATTGAATTAAATATTACCTAATCTGAGAAATAAATGGAGAGATGCTGCTCCTTTGTAGAATTAATTTAGATACTTTGGGAAAATTCCATGAATATAAGATTGTTAAAATGATATTAATGAAGTGAGGATAGGTAAAACAACTATGCAAAAACTGGGGAAATTGTTTAGGTATAGAAGGATTCAGTACTTCCATCAGTTTGCAGGTATCTAAATTCTTAATCCACTTTTCAGAAAACAAATCTGGATGTTATAGAAATTGCATTATGGTATGATTTATGAAGGAAAAGTAAAACAGAATTCCAACTGTGGACACATATTCCAAAAGCAATGATATCATCCTGATAACTTACATGAAAAATTCTCACCTTAAGGGCATTAAGAGGTTTACTTTTTAATGGAACCCGTGACAGATCTATTTTAAAAGGATTGTTTTCTTTTTTGTGATGTAAATAACAGCCTTATAATACAGCTGTGGGCTTTGAATAATAGATTTTCTTATTGCAAAGGCCGCTGTATAAACTTCCTGTGTGGTCCTGTGTATCTACTATAGAACTTCAAAATCCTCCTGACAGGCATGGTGGGTTTTCATGTGTTTGACGCTGCCTATTTCCATAGCTTCATTTCCCACCATTCCCACATAGACCCCCTATGAAGTCAAACTGATTACTCCTTCCCAGGAGAAATTTCTGTTTCCTTACCTTCCCTTGTTGTATGTGCTGTTTGGTCTTCTTGAAAAAAGTTTCTCTCCAACTTTCTGCCTAGTAAATTCTACTCTTGTTTCAGTTTCAGCATGACTTTTTATCACTTCTTTGGTGCCATTCCAGCTCCTCTACCCACGCACATGCATACTCTATATTTGTGTCACGTAGAATTAAAGGCTTCCTTCTGTGTGCTCTTAGAGAATTCTGTAAATACTTCTATTTTAGCATTTACCTTGCTTGGTGTTATGGACTGAATGTTTGTGCCCCCTTCCAAATTCATAGGCTGAAATCTAATCTCTAATATGATGATATTTGGAGATGGGGTCTCTGGGAGGTAATTATGTCATGAGCATGAAGCCTTCACGATGGGATTTGTGCCCTTATAAGAAGAGACATCAGAGGTTGTGCTTCCTCTCTCTCCATTCTCTGCTGTGAAACGGTACAAAGAGAAGACAGCCATCTGCAAACTCAGAAGGGGGCTCTCACCAGACTGGATTTGCCAACACCTTGATCTTGAACTTCCCAGCCTCCAGAACTATAGGAAATAAATGTTTGTTTTTTAACCACCCATTCTATTTTAATTTGTTATAGCAGCCCCAACTGACTAAGACACTTGGTAACTGAATTTTACTTGTGTTAAAAACCAAGACAACAGGCTCAAAATGGAGTCACTTATGCTAAGCCCCATGTCACTAAACCAAGATTTAATTTGTTTCCATTCTCCCAGAAATACAGTCTTAAACCAGTCAATCAGGAATCATCTGATCAGCACTAGTGAGGTGGTCTGCCTGGTAGACCCCTGCCATCCCCTAAAGGAAATTGACCTTGCCAGGACCGATCCACTATTTGGATCCACTATTTTAATACTTCCTTGTTCCCACTCCTTTCTGCCTATAACGTCTTTCATTTTCTACAGCTCCTGGAACTCCTTTGTTTCTGCTAGGTTGGATGAGATCTGATTCATGAATCACTGAATAAAGCCAATGAGATCTTTAAAATTTACCCTGTTGAACTTTGTTTTTCAACACTTGATTACCTCTCAACTATACTCTGAGTTGCCAGATGCCAAAAGTTATGTCTTACTCAATTATTTTACCTGTAACTCCCCAAGTAGTGCCTGGTATTTAACAGTTCTGCTGTGGTTGTTTTTATGTTTGATTGTCTTTGGAAAACAATACCAAGATTATGTGACCATGTCAAACATTTCAAATTGTCTTTAATCCTTGCATTTCACCTGGCAAAAATGTATAATAGTCTCAAGAGTTTATTTTTTTGATAGTTTTCCATATTTGCTAACTTTTTATTGCTCAGAAGTACCTGATGAATCTAAAATACATCCCAATTGAGAAAAACTAAATACTTAAACTTCATTAGTCATCAGAAAATAAAATTAAAAACACAATGAGATGCCACTACAAATCCACCACAATAGCTAAAATAAAAATAGAAAATAAAATACTCCAAGTTTTGGCTAGAATGTAGAGGAATCAGAACTTTCATATACAGCTGCTAGAAGTACAATTTGGCACAGTTACATTTGAAAACTGTCTGGCTGTTACTAATACTGAACATCTACATGCCCAATGGTGGAAGTAGCAATAGTACTCCTAAGAGTACACACCACAGAAACATGTAAACGTGCTTAGTAAAAGACATGTATGAGAATAACTGCTCTTCATAATAGCCCAAACCTGAACTATACCCAAATTCAACAACAATGGAATGGATAACTAAATTGTGAGCATTCAAGCAATGAAATATTGCACTACATTGAGAATAAATGATCTACTACTATGCACAGCAATATGACTGAATCTCACAAACATGACATTGTCTGAAAGAGTGTGTGTTGTATTTTTCCAATCATATAAAGTATGAAAACTGACAGAACTCATTTAAGCTGCTAAGAGTCAGGATAATGATTGAACTTCGGTCAAGCATAGTGTCAGATGGAGGCACAAAGAGGAATTCTAGGGGCTGGTAATGTTTTGTTTTATGCTGCAGATGCTGGTTCTGTTTGTTAAAAAAAAAGAAATCATCAAACTCAACTATATCCTTTACTGTATGTACAATTAAAAATGAAAAGTGTACCTATGGAGTGATATACACTCATAGGTCCAGAGCCTGGTTTAACATCATATATATCTGTAGTTCTTAGTATTATACAAATTGAACAACATATTTTTTTTTCTTTTTTCAAAGTCCATTTTCTTTTTTTCTTTTTTTTTTAACATCTTTATTGGAGTATAATTGCTTATAATGGTTAGTTCCTGCTGTATAAGAAAGTGAATCAGCTATACATCTTATTTTTATTTTTTAAAGCTCACTAATTTAGCACCCACACCAAGGACTTGACAGTTTGAAATCTTTTATTTAATAATAGCTACAAAACACTAAGAGCTTCCTCTATGTAAGGGTCACTTCAGGGTCAGTAAGTTTAAACCAAAGGATGCAGAGCCTTGAATGGCAGTCCCAGTATCCACACCCAGATCTGATTCCAAAGGCCATACCATATAAAACACCTTCTACAGATCACTTACATTTATTGACTAGAAGGAACTATTTCCCCATGTTTATTAATCAAGAATATTTAATTTTGCAACACCTGGAGATGACCAATATTACTATATAAATTGATATCTCCAATTTGCCTCTGATAAAATTTACAGCACAGCCTTTTCCTCCTTATTACTATCTGCATAGAACCCCAAGTATCCAGCCATCTAGGTGGGAAACCAAAATTTCTGGGATTATGCTACAAACAACCTGAGGATCTCAGTGCTCCCAAATTAACAAGTTTACGTCTCACTCACAGGCCATATGAGCTCTGGGTCTTTCATCTCTCATTATTTTGGACCTAGATAGAATGATCTGCTTCTATCTGGGGCATTGTTGTGCTCATGGCCCAGGGAACAGGTAACAGACACACAATGGCTCTTCACCCCTGCTTCGAAGTGGCGTCATCATTCCTGCCTACATTTCATTGTTCTCAGCAAGTCATATTGCCTCACCTGACCTTGGTGGGATGGGAGTTTTAATCTCCCCATAGGAAAGGGCACCTCAAAATAATAGGCCTAAAGCAGATATTAGCATCTGCTGCCAGATAAGGGAGTAAAATCCTGTTACAGGGAAGGACAGCATTTGAGAACAACACCACAGGCTACAGCAAGCATTTTAAGTGCTATTTAAATTCCTCTATATAAATAAAAAAATTTATTATCTATTAACCAATGAAGAGACAACTGTATTATTTTGTACTTTATTGTTGTTACAAACAGTGCTTACAAATGTTTCCTTAAAGCCATTTGCAAGAGTTTCTCTAAGATAGACACCTGGAAAAGAATTTTCTGGGTAGTAGTTTCATAGGCATCTTCCACTTCACTAGATCTTTTGCCAAAGTTTTCTCTGAAAAGTACAAATTTACTCTCTTACCAGCAACACACAGGAGTTTCAGATTCTCTGCATACTGTTACTCTACACAGTAATGTAACACTCCACAGGTCATGATCAGGTGTCTTTGCAGACATGACAGAATGGTAAATCTGAGTGACAGTAAAATGGATATTCATTATACTTGTTTTTGTATTTTCTGTATAATTAAAACATTTTTTAATTCTTAGTTAATTAAATTAATATTTCATGACATTTTTTAAATGAAAGGAAAATGAAGAGGTCTATAGAAGCAGACTGTTGTGAAGAATCCCCAAGTCTATTGTCATTACCTTCTAAAAGAGTATAGATATAGAATTTATATAGAGAGTGACATAGAAGGTTTCTTCTGAATTTTTACACATAGCCTTTGATTATTTCCTCTTCTAACCACTAAGTATTTCTACAAGTACAAATATATGATGAAAATAATTTTCTCTGCTGACTTTCAAATACTACTGGATAGAAAAGATATTGTTAATTGCCTTATACCCCATGTTCCTTGCCCTCTGGAGCTCCTTGAGATCGTAAACAATTCCCACATGTGCCAGTGCTTTTGTTTTCCTTTAAATACTTGCATCTTTGTCTACCTGAATTCTGCCTCTGGTTCTAGGAGGACGCCTGACTCACAAGTGGAAACAGGAAGTGCCAGGATGCTAAAGTCCCCGAGAGCCACCCCTCAACTAACAAGGGGTGAGATTCCCTGAACTTTGCAAGGACTGAGTTCTCCTGAGTGTCTCTTGGAGGACCCTCAGGGGGACTAAGCCCCAGTTGTCCCCATGGTAACCTGCCCATGAACACACCCTTTATTGGTCTCCCTATCTTCCTGCCTCACTCTTCCCCTCACCTTGCCATGGTTTCCACGGATCACTCTCAAATAAACCACTTGTCTATGAATGCTTGTCTCAGTCCCGCTTTGGGGGTGTTGGGGAGGAAAAAGTCTTTTTATATGATTTGTGACATAAATTGGATGAACAAAAGATAGATTAGCAAGAGAAAAATAAAGAGAAATTTATTAACACATGCATGGCACATACACATGGGAGAATTCAGTGGTGTGGAACTCAAAGAAGTGGTTAGAACTTGAGCTTATATGTCATCTTAGCAAAGAACAATAAATATGTGGAGAACTGATAAGACAATTGAAAAGGACTTTGAGATTTTAGGTGTGGAAAACTGCAGGAAGGTAAAGATGATGCAAGAGAAGGAAACATCACCTCCTGGGACATGCCCAAGTCCCTGGGACAGGATGCAAATTGAGGGTCCTTGGCTTCATGCAGGAAAGAATTCAAGAATGAGCTGAAGTAGAGTGAAAGCAGGTTTACTCAGGGAGATACACACCCCATAGACAGAATGTGGTCCATCTCAGGAGGTAAGAGCAGCCCTGGAGTGAGGGGTTGTTAATGTTTATGGGCTGGGTAATTTCATATGCTGAAGAGTGGGAGGAATATTCTTGTTGAGGGGTAGGAATTTCTAGGAGTTGGGCCACTGCACGCTTTTGGCCTTTTATGGTCAGCTGTGGAACTGTCATGGTGCGAGGGGGAGTTTTTTTTAGTATTCTAATGAAGATATAATGAGTTAAATGTCAATGACCATACCATGCTCGGACCATGCTGGATGCCAACTTGGTTTTAGCTGGTTCCAGCCAGCTTTTGTTGTATCCTGTTTCTCTCAACTGCTGTGCCCCCCTCCACATTCATTTAACAGTTGTGCCTGGCTCACTTCCTTCCTATCTCAAATATATGAGGAAACTAATGGAAGAAGTTATTTTAATAAAGTTTGTTATGTAGATTCCACTAGTGCCATCTCTAGAGAGATCTCTCTAGAGAGATCTCTAGAACTCTTAGAGTTCACAGTTGTCCAGTAACTAACTTTGTCCTTCCTGATAGGGAAGAGAGGACATCTTTACAAATTTATGTCCTGTTTTTAGGTAAATAAGGGAAGGGCAGAGAGCTTTTATTATACCTGCTTCTTCTCAAATGTCTTCAGCTCCAAATATAGGTATTCCTCATTGCATTGTGCTTTCTTTATTGCACATGTAGAAGCCTATCAGCCCCATTTTCCCGAGAGAATTATTTTTTAATTAAGGTATGTACATTGTTATTTTAGACATAATACTATTTCAACTTAATAAACTACAGTATAGTGTAAACAAAACTTTTATATGCACTGGGAAACCAAAAAAAATTGTGTGACTTGTTTTATTGTGATATTTTCTCTATTGCTGTGGTCAGCAACTGAACCTGCAGTATCTCTGAGGTACGCCTGTAATCAATATGTAAGCGTATTTTGGGATGGCATATCCTGCCACCTTTCAGGGATTACCTTGATTAAGAAAGCAGAGAAATTTAAGTCTTAGTGAAACTGATGCCTCTCCCCCAATCCCCACCAAGTCCTCCAGCTTTTCAGAATTATTCTGGAAAATGCCTCTGAGGATTTCTGAAGGAGCAGGAAGCTTTCAGCCTTGTGAGTCAGTGTGCCCTATAGCCTGCTTCCATGTCACTGGCTCAGTACAAGGTTTTAAGTCCTCTGGCTGCTATCTCTCTCTTTTTACCAGCTGGCTCTGCCCACTATGGTCAACACCCCAACAGTTCATCTCTCCCAAAGAACTTGTCACACAATCTTCTTACACTTAATAACCTTTTACAGCAATTTCAGATTAATGCAGTGGATTATATAAAAGAACAAGAAATTCCTTAAAATTGAACATTGGATCTTCCTGTCCTAAAAATCCATTAATTCTTTCCAGTCATAGGAAACATCCTGTAGGTTACATTTGTCTTACTCTTCTAAGTCCTCACTCCAGACCCTTTCCCCCTGCTTCCTATTTGCTTGATTCCTAAACCAAAGTCCTGCTATTTACTTTGATTAGAAGTTTAGCTCTGCCCCTAATTTAAGTCTTCTGTTACCCTTGTATAGCACCAACTCCTTAAAGTATTTTCCCATACAAAAGGCTGTCTAATCATGTTCTTTGCCTCTGAGCCTCACAAAGCACAGGCAGGACTTTTTAAATGACATGTTTTTCTTAATATAATTCAAATTATTCTTCCAATGTCACCCTTTGTTTGGAGAAGAGGTACAGCCTAAATATCCATTTTTCTGTATTTCAACCCAGAGCTTGAGGGTTGATGTTCATTTTAATTTTAGTTATATTTAACTGCAACAATACCATGGTGAACTCTTTTAAATAAAATATTTCAGTACTTCATATCTCTATAATCTCCACGATTCAGGACAATTTTAGTTTCAAGTGTTAGAAACCAAATCCAACATACCTTAAAGGAGAAAAGGCTCAGTATTAGCTCACATAATGGCAAAGCCTTTAGATGGTTTTCAGGCACAGCTAGATCCAGGGGATTATGTATTTGTAGGACACAGTGTCTCTCCATCTTGGTGTCTCAGTTTTCTTTCTTCCATGTTGACTTCATTTCCATGCAGTTACTTCTAATGTTTTGGCAAGATTATGATGAGCTTGTATCTTGTACATTTGGTAACCTCAGAGAAAAGAGAGTGCCTCCTTCCTGATATTACCAAAAAAAGTCCTGGTATTTTCTCTAATTATTCAAAATGAATTATGTGTCAATTTAGAAATCAATCACTGTGGCCAGGGGGATCAAAAATAATTCTCACTTTGGAAGTGGTATCAGGGTGGGAGAGGTGTTGTTTCCCATAAGATATCATTGTTCTCACAAATGTGTTGGGAGCCAAGAAGTTTTCGCCATTAGAAGATGGCCGACACCCTGCTTCTCTTCCTGATTTATGAGATAGAAGTTCGCGCCTAAAATGAAAGCCCGCGCACGCAGCACCAATGATGATTAGCCAAGTACTTCCCTCATTCTGAATCCCGCCCCCCTTTCTCTGCAGTGTATAAATACAGCTACCGCAGCAATAAAAGTTTGAGGCTTGATCAGGATTTTGTCTTGCCTCCATTCTTTCGCGTCTCCTGCCCTTCCCCCTTTTTTCAACCCCCACAGGTTCCTCCTCGGACTCACAAGGATTTGTCCTGCTGGTCGGGACTCCCGGGGACGCCCGGGGCCATACACAATTGGCGCCCAACGTGGGGCTCGAGGAACGGATCCTGACGGAGGTAGCACGCTTACGAACGCCTGGCCAGGCACCCACTGAGCCGCCGCGAGACTTACTCGAAAGTGCAGCTTGATTAGGTCCCCGGAGGACTGGCCGCCCTTCGGCAGTCGTGACCTGAGGATAAGGTAAGCGGAGCTATAAATATGGGACAGGAATTGAGTTCCCATGAACTCTTTCTTCAGGGGATCGAGGATTCCCTCAAGATGCGGAAGATTAAGGCTAGAAAAAAAGATTTGCGTGAATTTTTTATGTTCTTGTCTGATGTTTGCCCATGGTTCCCACAGGAAGGGACAATAGATAAAAAATGCTGGAATCGTGTAGGAAATTGTTTAAATGATTATTATCAAACCTTTGGGCCTTCTAAAGTGCCTGTGACTGCATTTTCGTATTGGAATTTAATTAGGGAGATTCTCATGGGTCATTTTTTTTGACCCCGATGTCCAAAAGGTTGTAGAGACCGGGGAAACAATTCTTAAAGCAGCCTCTCGTCTCCATTCGGCTTGTCCATCCGTTACCATTGATATGGGTTCAAATGAAGAGTTCCCAAAAAATTCCAGAAACCGGTCATCATTATCCCACAGATGATAAAGTTATCCCAAAGATTTACCCTTCCCTTACTGCTATTAAGGGTGATCCCAATGATGACCAGCTTTTCCCCCAAGATCAGGAAACTCTCGATGAGCAGGCTGCTCGTTATCATCGCAATGATGATCCCTGGGGATTCCCCCTTTTGAAGCCTCCACCATCTTATAATACTCCTCATCAGATGCCTGCCTTTAGCGCCCCTGCTCCCATTGCCCCCCTGATTGATCCCCTTCGACAGGCTAAGATGGCCTTAACCCAGGAAATTTCCTCTTTGAGAGATGTTTTACAACAAAAACGGGAACGCTTGGATCTCCTAAAGGAGCTTAAGGCCCTTGAGGTGGAGCTTACTTCTTTTAATGTCTCGAACGGTCTCAATAAACCCCCGCTTCGACAAAAACCAGGATCCATTAAGTTAGCCTTCCCTGTTACTCGCAGTGAAAATTTACCCACTCAAGGTGAAATTCAAGCTGAAGATAGTGAGGAAGGGGAAGAGGAAGAGGGAGAAGAATCTCCTGAACCTGATGAGGGACCAGATATTCATAATTCTTCTGGGGGCGGCCCTTTTGAACATAAATATCGCCGCCTCAATTTAAAACATATAAAAGATTTAAAATCTGCTGTCAATAATTATGGGCCCACAGCCCCTTATACATTGGCAATCTTGGAGGGATTAAGCGATCGCTGGCTGACCCCAAATGATTGGCTTACCCTGGCTCGGGCCACCCTTTCTGGGGGAGATTTTGTTTTATGGCGCACTGAATTTGCAGAAAATTGTAGAGAAACTGCCCAAAGAAATGCTGAAAACAGAACTTCCCGATCATGGACCCGAGATAAATTACTTGGCCGTCCCCCCTATGAATCCAATGAGTCTCAGGCTGCTTTTCCCCCTGGTTTGTTGGCTCAAATACAACATGCTGGCCTTAAGGCCTGGCGCCGTCTTCCGCCTAAGGGTTCGCCCACAGCTTCCTTGGCAAAAATTTGCCAGGGACCAGAAGAGCCTTATTGTGAGTTTATTAGCCGCCTCACGGACGCCGCCGAGCGTGTAGTGGGTGATAGTGAAACTGATAATGCCTTTGTTAAACATTTAGCTTATGAAAATGCCAATCCGGCCTGCCAAGCTGCCCTTCGGGCTCATCGTGGTGGTAGCCTGACTGATTACATTAAGTTGTGCTCCGGAATTGGTCCCTCCCATTCTGTTGGTCTTGCGATTGGAGCTGCTCTAAAAGATTTTATTAAAGATACATCCGTCCTAGATAAACAACAAAAAACTTGCTATAATTGCAAACAACCTGGACATTTTGCCCGGGATTGTTCATTACATAGACAAGGACAGTCATTAAAGGCTAACCCACAACAACCCTGAAAGGCCACTCCTAACCCTGTGGTTAGATGGAAAGAAATTTGAGGGTTTAGTCGATACAGGAGCCGATGCAACAGTTATTTCGGAAAAATATTGGCCCTCCTCTTGGCCTTGTACAGTGTCTATAACTCATTTACAAGGCATAGGACATTCTACCAATCCTAAACGGAGTTCTAAAGTTCTTACATGGATAGATACTGAAGGTAATACTGGACAGGTACAACCTTATATTTTGCCACATATCCCGTTGAATCTTTGGGGACGTGACATCCTGTCACAATTGAAGTTAATCATGGCCAGCCCCAATGAGGTGGTGACCCAACAAATGCTAAACCAAGGGTTTCTACCAGGCTTAGGCTTAGGAAAAAATAATCAGGGTATTATACGACCTATTTCCCTGGCATCTAACATAAATCGCCAGGGCCTAGGCAGTTCGCCTTTTTCTTAGCGGCCATTGACCTTCCTGTGCCCCATGCGGACAAAATACGATGGAAAACTAATGATCCCGTTTGGGTGGACCAATGGCCTCTAACAGAAGAAAAACTTACAGCTGCCACAAAGTTAGTGCAGGAACAATTGGCCGCTGGATATTTAGAAGCCACTACTTCGCCATGGAATACCCCTATATTTGTGATAAAAAAGAGATCTGGCTCATGGCGACTTCTCCAAGATCTTAGGGAAATTAATAAAACAATGTTTACTATGGGAGCTTTACAGCCTGGCTTGCCTTCTCCTATTGCCATTCCAGCTGGCTATTTTAAAATCATTATTGATCTTAAAGATTGCTTTTTTACTATCCCTCTCCATCCTCAGGATAGAGAGCGTTTTGCATTTAGTCTCCCAGTAATTAATTTTAAAGGCCCAATGCCACGTTTTCAATGGAAGGTCCTCCCGCAGGGTATGGCCAATAGCCCCACCTTATGTCAAAAATTTGTTGCACAAGCTGTAGACCCTCTTAGGGCTCGTTGGCCTGGTGTCTATATCATTCATTATATGGATGATATTCTTTTGGCTGGAAAATCAACTGATGAACTCCTTAAGTGTTATCAAGATTTAAAAGATAATCTTGCTTCCTCTGGCCTTCAAATGGCTTCAAATAAGGTACAATTAAAAGATCCATACTATTATCTTGGTTTCGAATTAAACAAAAAAATAATTACCACTCAAAAGATACACATACAAGTATCACATTTGCAAACCCTCAATGATTTTCAAAAATTTTTGGGAGATATTAATTGGCTACGACCGTATCTTAAACTTACTACGGGAGAGTTAAAACCCTTATTCGAAATTTTACAAGGGCCATCAGATCCCTTGTCACCCCGTAGGCTGACTAAGGAGGCTAAAACTTCTCTTCAATTAGTAGAAAAGGCCATTAGATGTCAACAGATTACCTTTTTAGATTATGGTCGTCCCTTTAGTTTGATTATTTGTGCCACTGCACATACACCCACTGGAGTCCTATGGCAAGATCATCCCCTCTTGTGGATACATTTGTCCGTATCTCCTAATAAAGTGCTTAAGACCTACCCTTCCTTAGTAGCACAGGTTCTTACTTTGGGCAGAGAAAAAAGCCGTCAATTTTTTGGCAGAGATCCTGATCATTTGATTCTCCCCTATACCAAAGAAGAGCTTGGTTGGTTATTACAAACTGATGATAAATGGCTTGTTTCCTTATCCTCCTTTCAGGGTAATATTGATAATCATTATCCACCTGATAAGCTCCTTCAGTTTGCTAGAAAACATCTGTTTATATTTCCCAAAATCACTTCTGCTGTTCCTCTGGGAGATGCTGCCCTAGTATTCACTGATGGATCATCATCCGGTGTTGCTGTATTTGTTATAAATAATCAGCCCTATAGGGTACAGTCCCCCTTTTTATCAGCACAACTTGTTGAGCTTTTTGCCATTCTTCAGGTTTTTGAGATGTTACAGAATATCCCCTTTAATTTATATACGGACAGCTCATATATAGCTTTGTCCGTCCCCCTTTTAGAAACTGTTCCATATATTAAACCCTCTTCCAATGCTGTTCCCCTTTTTCAACAACTTCAAAGTCTTATACTTCGAAGACAAGCGCCTTTTTTTATTGATCATCTTAGGGCTCATACAGATCTTCCTGGACCCCTCTCTCAGGGCAATGATTTAGCTGATAAAAATGCCCGCCTGATGTGCACCGTAACCTCTGATTCTGTTTCTCAAGCTACTCAATTTCATCAGCTACATCATGTTAATGCACATACTCTTCGCTTAATGTTTAAGCTTACTCGAGAACAATCAAGACAAATTGTAAAAAATTGTCCAGGGTGCGTTACATTTTTACCTCTTCCACATCTTGGGGTAAACCCAAGAGGTCTATTACCTAATGAAATCTGGCAGATGGATGTTACCCATCTTGCTAAATTTGGAAAATTAAAATTTATTCATGTGTCCATTGATACCTTTAGCGGCTTTATATATGCCTCCCTTCAGGGAGGAGAAGCCACAAAAAACATTATTTCACATGTGCTCCAATGTTTTACAGTTTTAGGCAAGCCTCAAATAATTAAAACAGATAATGGGCCTGGGTATACCTCCCAGGCTTTCCAAGATTTTTGCACCCGGCTTCAAATAAAACATCTTACGGGAATTCCATATAACCCCCAGGGTCAAGGCATAGTAGAAAGAGCCCATCAAACCCTTAAAAATACCATTTCCAAGCTTAAAAATAATGATTTAACTGCTACAAAAAATTCCCCCAAAAATATTCTTAGTCATGCCCTGTTTGTAATTAATTTTTTACAATTAGATAATAATGGTAGATCTGCCGCCGATCGCCTTTGGCATCAAGAAACTAAAAATCAATATGCACAAGTTATGTGGAAAGACCCTTTGACCTTTAAATGGCATGGACCCGATCCACTCCTCATCTGGGGGAGGGGATCCGCATGTGTATATAATACCAAAGAAGGTGGAGCACGCTGGTTGCCTGAGCGCCTTATTAAACCTATAAGTTCTATAAAGTAATAAATTTTATCCAGGGCCCTTTTCCCTGAGATTGTATTTCTTTTTCTTTTTCAGAAAAAGATGGAGACCCTCCTAATATTGAAAGAGCGGCAGAGACGACATGAGCTATCCGTTGTGACCCTGATCCTGTCATCTTTGCTGGTTGTTGGACAGGCTGAAAGCACTCCCCACTTGCCTCAAAATTTAACCTGATACATTACCATCGCCTCGCCATTACAGAAGCAGAACCAAAGGATGATTCTGGCTGCCCCTCCACTGGAGCGGCATGAAACAGAGACATGCCTACCCCCCTCTTTGATGGAGGGTATGGGTACCGAGTTGAGTGTGGCAGCAAAGCATGCACAAGGGAAAACGTGTATATATGTATATACAAGGTAATCTCTGTTATTCCCTGTGAGTATACCTGAATTATGATAGAGGTTGGTATCTAAACATTGTTTTTGGCTTTTAGTAGCTAAGATTATCTTTGGCTCTGCCTCTCCTCCCCAAAAGATACCAAGAGCCGATGAGTGTGGACACACATACCTTGTCCACGGGAGGATTCAGGTCACTACTCCCTCACTCGGTTAATGCCCACCTCCTTAAAAGAAATAAAAAGGGAGGAAATGTTGGGAGCCAAGAAGTTTTCGCCATTAGAAGATGGCCGACACCCTGCTTCTCTTCCTGATTTATGAGATAGAAGTTCGCGCCTAAAATGAAAGCCCGCGCACGCAGCACCAATGATGATTAGCCAAGTACTTCCCTCATTCTGAATCCCGCCCCCCTTTCTCTGCAGTGTATAAATACAGCTACCGCAGCAATAAAAGTTTGAGGCTTGATCAGGATTTTGTCTTGCCTCCATTCTTTCGCGTCTCCTGCCCTTCCCCCTTTTTTCAACCCCCACAGGTTCCTCCTCGGACTCACAAGGATTTGTCCTGCTGGTCGGGACTCCCGGGGACGCCCGGGGCCGTACACACAAATGAGAGGTGGACACTGAGCAAGGAAATGCAACACACACAAGGGTCTAATGAAGAGTTTTAAAGGCTGCTCAGAAAACCTAACTGCATTTTCCATTTTTCTTCAGAAGAGAAAGAAAAAAAAGTGAGGGTTATTATCAAACAATAAATATGTATGTGGACATTTAGAATAGAGGCTGCTTTTAGTTGGAGACTCATTACTAGAAGCCAAATAATAACTTGATCACAGGGCAAGATGTGAAATTTATCTTTTTTTTTTTTTTAATATAGGGACTGGCATAGTATTACTGAGATGTCTTTGCCATCATTTGATACCTATTTGCTAAAGGAAAGGAGTATTTTCTATTTTGAATTCTAATTCTAAAGTCACATTTTGAAGAGTCAGCCAGAAACTGATGAAGAAATGTATGTTTTTCACAGGTTTTGTCCAGGATGGTTCTTAGGTGAAAAAGGAGAATTATTCCTGAAGTACTTCTCTGGAGAGGTGTTTATTTAAAAATAATGAGGAAGACTATGCTTGAATACATTCTTCACAGTGTGGAATATGCAGCATTCTAAGAGTTTGAAAAAGAGAGAAATTAATATAGGTTTGAGAAGTTAGAGGATTCAATAGAAAAGACAGTTCCTACCTTTAAAAGTAGGTAGGATTTTATAAAACAAAGAAGAAAAATATTAACCTGAAGTTTAAATTAAATGATTTTCAAGGAACTAGCTTGAGAACTAAATGTGTCTAGTAATAATAAGAATTTTTTAAGCAATGATTTCAAACTTTATAATGAGTGTTGATGATATGATAGTTCTGTATTATTTTGCCTACATATCAGAAATGAATTGATCAAAAAGAAATATTAATTTACTACACATAATTTCAGGCTGCATTATTTTGTTGATGATTGAAGAGTAGAAGATTTCAAATCACATACTACTTGAATAGTTTGTCGTATGACTCCCTCGATTGGAATCTCTAGAATTTTGTCCTCAAAATGTCTCAACCAATGATGTTTCTTTTAACTTTCTGTTTTTGATCATAGATGTTATTACTTGCCTGGTTATCTTGGTTCTTTGAAAAGTATAGAACACAAAGTGAAAAGTAACCAAAAAACTAAATCAAAACCCAGTCACTGGGTTAGCTGTACAGTTTAATAATTTAGTATATGCCTAAACTATTTTAAGACAAACTCCACAAAGTGGAAAGAGATATAGTAACCACTGGATTAAACCATCTACTATCCAGTAACTGGGCCTGCAAATATCTATCAGTGATACTGATATAAAAATGTTAGTAAATCAACCTGATACCAGTTTCAAAAGATGATGGTCTCTTTCTCAAATATTTCTAACTTCCCTTAAAACCCTTTGATGGAAACCTCATCCTTGATTTTGTTTAAATATTTATTCCCAAGGAGAGTATCTATTTCAGAAATGCTACCAAGAACAGCTTATTCAGTAGAAATCCCATAAAGAAATTGGGTAGGATGAACGCAATCATTGGAGATGAATGGATCTATGAAGGTTAACCCATGAAGATAAACATCACAAGGTTTGAGTACTTTTCTGAATAGTAGCCAAACCTCTCTGGTCTGGAAGTCACATATGATCCCACTCTCCTGCAAGGCTTCTCATCCTTTCCAATTATCATCAGCCATAAACAACAAGGGTACAGGCTGTCTTCATATATTTGGATAGCCCTGCCTCTGTCCCAGGCTGAAACCATCACACACCAAGGCATACAATTAAACAAAAAAGCAAATCTGAACTTATTTGAAACTTAAAAAAATTAGATTTAGATTTGAAGTAATTTTCAGGTCAGTTATAATTTTAATCAAGTTTACAAGGCCAAAATCTGTAAACTAAAAACTTTATTCTTGAGAAAAAATTGAGAGAGAGAGAGAGAAAGAGAGAGAGAACAAAAGAAAACTTGGCTAAAAGGAGGATGAAAGGTACCACAATTCAGGTATTGCCTTGTGAGTCATACACAGTCAATTATTAGTTCTTCTAGAGCTTACAAACACATATGTGAATCAACAGTACCTTTGGCTTTTAACTTTTGGTCCATGGCAATGGAGACTTCCATCATCTGCACATGACTAAATAGAAAAGTTGTGAATCTTAACTGTGTTTCCTAACTTTGAAGCTGGACACAATATGCAATTAGGCAAAGGAGGTCATTTGCGGTTAAAAAGGGCCCACTTGATTCCTCATTTTTCACCACTGCATCTAAAATTCTTCTTGCATCTTATTCTTTTCTGTCATTACAATGGGAAAGTATCTTGTAAGCTCAAAGATGAATTCTTGTATATTTCATTATGTCATATAGCCTCCTTCACTTACTCAAAAGATTTTACACCTAAATTTATTCTCTAAGGAATTTATTTTTAAGTAAGAGTTAAGAAGAGATATTTATTTTCCCCATGGTGAAGGCAATTTTCCAATAAGTACATAAGTCTTTTTCAGATGCTGCTTTTCTTTTTTTCCGCATTTTATATATATATATATATATATATATATATATATATATATATATATACATACACATTTTGGTAAACATTCTTTCAATTATTTTTCTTTTTTAAAATGCATGAACTTCCCTGGTGGTCCAGTGGTTAACACTTTGCCTTCCAATGCAGGGGGTGTGGGTTCAATCTCTGGTCAGGGAGCTAAGATCCCACATGCCTCTTGGCCAAAAAACCAAAGCATAAAACAGAAGCAATATTGTAACAAACTCAATAAAGACTTTAAAAATGGTCCACATCAAAAAAACCCTTAAAAATAAATAAATAAATAAATAAAATTCACACTTATAAGTCAGGTCTTACATTGCATATGTGTATCAAAAATATCTTTAGGATCGGTACCGAACAGCACTCACCAGCCCGAGAGGCTGGTCTGCTCACCCGCCGGGACAGGCGGGGACTGAGAGCTGAGGCTTGAGCTTCGGAGGTCGGATCCCAGGGAGAGGACTGGGGTTGGCTGCGTGAACACAGCCTGAAGGGGTTAGTGCACCACGGCTAGCCGGGAGGGAATCTGGGAAAAAGTCTGGAGCTGACAAAGAGGCAAGAGACCTTTTCTTCCCTCTTTGTTTCCTGGTGCACAAGGAGAGGGGATTAACAGCACTGCTTAAAGGAAATCCAGAGATGGGTGTGAGCCACGGCTCTCAGCGCAGACCCCAGAGACAGTCATGAGACACTAAGGCTGCTGCTGCCGCCACCAAGAAGCCTGTGTGCAAGCAAACGTCACTATCCACACCTCCCATCCCGGGAGCCTGTGCAGCCTGCCACTTCCAGGTCCCGTGATCCAGGGACAACTTCCCCGGGAGAATGCATGGCACGCCTCAGGCTGGTGCAACGTGAGGCTGGACTCAGCTGCCGCAGGCATCCGTATCCCTCCCTCCCCACGGCCTGAGTGAGCCACAGACCCCGAATCAGTTGCTCCTTTAACCCCATCCTGTTTGAGCAAAGAACAGATGCCCTCAGGTGACCTACACGCAGGGGCGGGTCCAGATCTAAAGCTGAATCACAGGAACTGTGCGAACAAAGAAGTGAAAGGGAAATCTCTCCCAGCAGCCTCAGAAGCAGCGGATTAAATCTCCACAATCAACTTGAGGTACCCTGCATCTGTGGAATACCTGAATAGACAATGAATCATCCCAAATTGAGGAGGTGGACTTTGAGAGCAAGATATATTATTTTTTCTCCTTTTCCTCTTTTTCTGAGTGTGTATGTGTATGCTTCTGTGTGAGATTTTGTCTGTATAGCTTTGCTTTCACCATTTGTCCTAGGGTTCTGTCCGTCCATTTTTTCGTTTGTTAATTAAAAAATTTTTTTTTCTTAATAATTTCAATAACTTTATTTTATTTTATCTTACTTTATTTTATCCTCTTTCTTTGTTTCTTTCTTTGTTTCTTTCTTTCTTTCTACTTTTTCTCCCTTTTATTCTGAGCCGAGTGGATGAAAGACTCTTGGTGCTCCAGCCAGGAGTCAGTGCTGTGCCTCTGAGGTGGGAGAGCCAATTTCAGGACACTGGTCCACAAGAGACCTCCCAGCTTCATGTAATATCAAATGGCAAAAATCTCCCAGAGATCTGAATCACGACACCAAGACCCAGCTTCACTCAACGACCCGCAAGCAACAGTGGTGGACACTCTATGCCAAAGAACTAACAAGAAAGGAACACAACTCCAGAGAGGCAGCCTAAAATCATAAGGCCACAGACATCCCAAAACACACCACCAGACGTGCACATGCCCACCACAAAGACAAGATCCAGCCTCATCCACCAGAACAGAGGCACTAGTCCCTTCTATCAGGAAGCCTACACAATGCACTGAACCAACGTTAGACACTGGACACAGACACCAAAAACAACAGGAACCTCAAACCTGCAGCCTGCAAAAAAAGATCCCAAACACAGTAAGATGAGCAAAATGAGAAGACAGAAAAACACACAGCAGGTGAAGGAACAAGGTAAAAACCCACCAGATGTAACAAATGAAGAGGAAAGAGGCAGTCTACCTGAAAAAGAATTCAGAATAATGATAGTAAAGATGATCCAAAATCTTGGAAATAGAATAGAGAAAATGCAAGAAACATTGAACAAGGACCTAGAAGAACTAGAGAGGAAACAAGCAATGATGAACAACACAATAAATGAAATGAAAAATACTCTAGATGGGATCAATAGCAGAATAACTGTGGCAGAAGAACGGATAAGTGACCTGGAAGATAAAATAGTGAAAATAACTACTACAGTGCAGAATAAAGAAAAAAGAATGAAAAGAACTGAGGACAGTCTCAGAGACCTCGGGGACAACATTACACACATAAACATTCGAATTATAAGGGTCCCAGAAGAAGAAGAGAAAAAGAAAGGGACTGAGAAAATATTTGAAGGATTATAGTTGAAAATTTCCCTAATATGGGAAAGGAAATAGTTAATCAACTCCAGGAAGCACGGAGAGTCCCATACAGGTTAAATCCAAGGAGAAACTCGCCAAGACACATATTAATTAAACTATTAAAAATTAAATACAAAGAAAGCATATTAAAAGCAGCAAGGGAAAAACAACAACTAACACACAAGGGAATCCCCATAATGTTAACAGCTGATCTTTCAACAGAAACTCTGCAAGCCAGAAGGGACTGGCAAAACATATTTAAAGTGATGAAGGAGAAAAACCTACAACCAAGATTACTGTACACAGCAAGGATCTCATTCAGATTTGATGGAGAAATTAAAACCTTTACAGACAAGCAAAAGCTGAGAGAGTTCAACATCACCAAACCAGCTTTACAAGAAATGCTAAAGGAATTCTCTAGGCAAGAAACACAAGACAAGGAAAAGACCTACAATAACGAACCCAAAACAATTAAGAAAATGGGAATAGGAACATACATACCGATAATTACCTTAAATGTAAATGGACAAAATGCTCCCACCAAAAGACACAGACTGGCTGAATGGATACAAAAACAAGACCCATATATATGCTGTCTACAAGAGACCCACTTCAGACCTAGAGACACATACAGACTGAAAGTGAGGGGATGGAAAAAGATATTCCGTGCAAATGGAAATCAAAAGAAAGCTGGAGTAACAATTTTCATATCAGACAAAATAGACTTTAAATTATAGACTATTAGAAGAGACCAAGAAGGACACTACATAACGATCAAACTATCAATCCAAGAAGAAGATATAACAATTGTAAATATTTATGAATCCAACATAGGAGCACCTCAATACATAAGGCAAATACTAACAGCCATAAAAGGGGAAATCGACAGTAACACATTCATAGTAGAGGACTTTAACATCTCACTTTCACCAATGGCCAGATCATCCAAAATGAAAATAAATAAGGAAACACAAGCTTTAAATGATACATTAAACAAGATGGACTTAATTGATATTTATAGGACATTCCATCCAAAAACAACAGAATACACGTTTTTCTTAAGTGCTCATGGAACATTCTCCAGGATAGATCATATCTTGGGTCACAAATCAAGTTTGGTAAATTTAAGAAAATTGAAATTGTATAAAGTATCTTTTCCGACCACAACACAATGAGACTAAATATGAATTATAGGAAAAGATCTGTAAAAAATACAAATACATGGAGGCTAAACAATACACTACTTAATAACAAAGTGATCACTGAAGAAATCAAAGAGTAAATCAAAAAATACCTAGTAACAAATGACAATGGAGACACGATGACCCAAAACCTATGGGATGCAGCAAAAGAAGTTCTAAGAGGGAAGTTTATAGAAATACAATCCTACCTTAAGAAACAGGAAACATCTCTAATAAACAACCTAACATGGCACCTAAAGCAATTAGAGAAAAAAGAACAATAAAAACACAAAAGTTAGCAGAAGGAAATAAATCATAAAGACCAGATCAGAAATAAATGAAAAAGAAATGAGAGAAATGATAGCAAAGATCAATAAAACTAAAAGCTTTTCCTTTGAGAAGATAAACAAAATTGATAAACCATTAGCCCAACTCATCAAATATCATCAAAATTGAGATATTTGTAGTGAGGTGGATGGACATAGAGTCTTTCATACTGAGTGAAGTAAGTCAGAAAGAGAAAAACAAATACTGTATGCTAATACATATATATGGAATCTAAGAAAAAGAAAAAAAAAAAGGTCATGAAAAACCTAGGGGTAAGACAGGAATAAAGACACAGACCTACTAGAGAATGGACTTGAGGATATGGGGAGGGGGAAGGGTAAGCTATGTTAAAGTGAGAGAGTGTCATGAACATATATACAGTTCCAAAAGTAAAATAACTAGCTAGTGGAAAGCAGCTGCATAGCACAGGGAGATTAACTTGGTGGTTTGTGACCACCTAGAGGGGTGGGATAGGGAGGGTGGGAGGGAGGGAGATGCAAGAAGGGAGAGATATGGGAACATGTGTTATGTATAACTGATTCACTTTGTTATAAAGCAGAAACTAACACACCATTGTAAAGCAATTATACTCCAATAAAGATGTTGAAAAAAAAAGTCTTTGTTGCATATTTTTCCTACTGATTAAATTTAGAATGAGATTATCAATTATACTGAAAGGATATGTAATCCTTTTGAAAAAATAACTTTTATTCTTGCACATTGCTTTTCCTTATTTATTTTAGACAAATATATTGAATTTCACAAAAACTGGCAAAAACTTATAGAGTTGCTTTGTTTTCAAAGATTTATTTGGATGAAAATTTTACAATAAAATGTTTTTATTTTAAGATAGGTCTTAAAATAAAAGTTTTTTTCATAAAACTGTGTATAATTTTTTCCTATTAGTTATAAAGTTTGGTTTGAGTAATTACAAGTAATTCAATGTTTTATTTTTATTGCAAATTGAGTTTTTCATTACATTTTGTAATCATTTCTGCTTACTAGGAAAGGCATTAATTTCATGTCTATTTTGTTCTTATGTCTGCTCACTTTACAGAATTACTTATTGTTTCTAATAATTTATAGTCAGTTCCTTTTGAATAGATATTATTTATTTTGTAATATTTTAAACACACAAAAATTAATGTAAAGCAACATAATAAAAATGTCTATTAATCCACTTCTTAAAATCTTAATGTTGTATCCTTTTTCTTTAGAGTTTTTTAAAGAAAATATTGTTGAAGCTTCATGAATATCAAAATTAAATTCCATGAGTCTGGCAGTAGTATCCACTGTCAAGAAACTGATTTATAGTTTTTATTCATTTTTATACTATTACAAAAATGTATAGATACATGTGTGTAATTGTTTATATATTATGACATTTTATATAAATGATGTCATTTTATGTATATTATGCTATTTTTACTGAAATAGATTTTAGGACACATATCCACATGATACATTTATCTATTGTGTTTTCATACTGTTGTTCCTTAAATGTATCAATGTGTAAAATCTCCTCTTGAGGGACCAATATTTTAGTACTACATATAGAGCAGTAATAGACATCATTGTGCTACTCTTCTTATATCTCTCTGGCAATGTTTATATCTCCTTATGTATCTTCTATTCCTTCTTGAATTCATTTGGGTAATATCTTTCATAAAAACCAATATCCAGATTTTCAAAATTTAACTTGGAATTGTATATACCATTCTGTTTTAAAAATGTTAATTTTATTTGTATCTGATATTGTATCATTTTAATCTATTTAATAACTTTCACTTTGAATTATCTTACTATCATCACTGTTACCTTTTTTTAAAGCCTTTAACTTGCATATCTTTGTTCAGAAGTTCATTTTTGAGATATGCCTCTTGTAAACAGCATACATAGATACATTTAGTTCATTTACTTTCTTGTTCATGTGTACATATGTCAAAGTTCTATCTTTGCTAGGTAAAACCCATAAATTTTTTGTCATTACTGACGTATCTTGGACTTTGTGCTCATTAGAAATTACATGAGGCGCTAGGAACAAATGTCAAACAATTGGCTCAAACAAATCAGGTTTTTATTTTTCTCATGTAACAAGAGTTATTGAAGTAACATCATTTCAGGTGAGAGTCTCACTTCTTCCTCTATTTATTCTGTTTTGGTTTTGACAGACCCTTATATTCTATAGGTTTAATCCGGAGATACGTTTCTTTAGCTTTCAGCAATTGTTTACTATTAAAAGTAATATTTTCACTGTCCTTTAGATGTTGCAATATGCTATTCTTTGTGTCTATTAACTCTCATAAATTCCATTTTTATAAATGTCATGCTTTACTCCTTAAGAATAACCCTCATGGCCTACCCTAGTGTCATTTCTGCAACTCAGTACATATATTATCCTGTAATGATATATACAACTTCTAAGAAGGCTGATGGCTTGTTTCTTTGTCATCATGTGTCTGTTCTTAATGGATGCAATAGTCTTTTAAATAACACAGAAGACGAATTTGTAGAGACTTATTGGAAGTCGACACATTTCTTTTATGGTATCTTTGTTTTATTCTAATGTTTATTGATTCTTAGATATCTAATCAAATATCTGTTTGAGAATTAAAATGAAATTTTTAGCAGGGTTGTACTTTCTCAACCCAAAGAGTACCCTTATTTGTGTATTGGTGGATTAAGGTTCTCATTTTAGTGGACTCACTGGGGACAGGCAGGACCTACTGCAGAACACTAAGTGCAGAAAGCTTTGGTTTCTAGAGATGAGCACTCTTGACCCTTCCCCGTGGCCTGGCCATACATTAGCTGTGCTCTAGCCCAATATCCACTCTAAGTCTTCTCTGCCAGATCCTTCAAACTGAGAGTGATAGTAAGAGCTTTACCCTGAAGGAAGAAAGCAGTCTGATTCACACTCTGCTCAGCATTTCAGCCCCCACACTCATGGCAAAGGCCTGCCTTAAGTTGATTCATTCATTCTTATATTCTTATCCTTGTTTAGAAGGAACTTTGTATTGCAACGGGGGCGGGGCGGGAGGGGGACAGCGGTGTGGGGAGGATAGTGCTGCTTCTAAACACTCCCTGGGTCTAAGCAGAAAAGGGACATCTCTTTCAAAGTTAACTTTTTTTTTTTTTTTTTTTTTTTTTTTTTTGCGGTACGCAGGCCTCTCACTGTTGTGGCCTCTCCCGTTGTAGAGCACAGACTCCGGACACACAGGCTCAGCGGCCATGGCTCACGGGCCTAGCCGCTCCGCGGCATGTGGTATCTTCCCGGACCGGGGCACGAACCCGCGTCCCCTGCATCGGCAGGCGGACCCCCAACCACTGCGCCACCAGGGAAACCCCAAAGTTAACTTTTAATTAACTCTCTAGATGACTATCCCTGGGCCCTTCTCATTCCTGTTGAGTTTTGGGTGTTCCTCTAAGGCTTTGTTAGAAAGAACTCTTCTCAATGCCTCAATGACATTTTGCTCCCTATAGTTTGCGTTATGTTTTACCTGTTTGGTTGTTTCCGTCCATTCTCAAGACATCCTGCATCTACTAGACATTTCAAAAAAAAAATTACTCGTCTAATGAAGATATCATTTTTCTTTTCCATGCCTATGGTTCATTTTTTTCCCCCTTTTACATCTTTATTTCTGTGATTTCAATATTATGGAGAGAAAGGAGACACAATTTATCATCTTGTTCCAGGCACATTTCATTATTAGAAACTCTTTCTTCTTGAATTCCATTGACATCAAAAACTTCTGACACATACTCCAATCCTCTTTGTCCAGGTAACTGCTACCTGGGTTTGGCCAAGATGCAGTTCATTGTCCTACATACTCAACCCTTTTTAGTGATTTTGCTCTACTGGTTATTTGTATCTGTGTGTCTATTAGAGTGTTCCTTAAAGCTCTACAATATATTTATGTAGTGCTAAATGATAATAATAATGGTTAATATGCATCGATGCTTATTAGATGCCAGGCATTTTGCTAATTGTTTTATTTGCTTAATTTTCTTTAATCTTTGTGAAATATGAACCACCCCAATTCTTCATTTAACAAATGATAAAACCAAAACTGAGAGCTCAGGGTCTCTAGGCTTGTGAGTATTGGAGCCAGGATTGCACCTAGGATTCCAGAACCAGCACTAGTAAAAACTCTGTTATATTGCTGCTCATGTGCACTTACAATTATTTACCCAGGCTGTAGTTCAGACCTCATATTCTCTCAAGTATCAAAAAATGAACAGAAACACAAAGACTCTTGGAGACTTCTGCACTGAATAGCCAAACATTAAGTGATAAAGCAAACTGTATGTGGGAAAAATTCCAGTAGCTCAGAGTGAAGAATAAATTGCAAACTGCCACATGGAAATGTATCATAATATCTGATAACTGGGATGATTTTTCTAATGATTTTCATGAGGACAAGACAGTGGCATTATTTTTCTTTGGTTCATCTGTGTCAATTCCTGATATCATGTCCAGATAAGCAAATGTCCTTTCTCTTTTAACTTTAGAAATATGCTTCATGCTATATTACCCTTCTCATACTCTCCAGTCCCATAGGACCTCTTACAAGTTCTTTGGCCAGTTGGAAGCTCTTACCCAACTTTTCTAGGCCACTGACTTAAAAAGTCAATGATTTCCTGTCCTCTTCCCTCTCTAAAGTTAGCCTAAACCAATTTTCTTTAACCAATGTTCGTTCCTCTGATGAAACAAAGTCCCTGCAGATTTCTATCTTAGTTTTCTCAGTCAAAATAAAATAAAAACCAACAAATGAACTAAAAGCCCAGAGCAAAAGACTTGGAAGCACAACTGTGTTCAAGTCCTGTATCATCACCTATGTGCCTCTGATTATGTTTCTCAGTGACTTCATATCCCTTTTTGTTTTCCTAATTTTAAAAAATGAGAGTTAATATACTTAAGATTTTAAAAAATTAGACTAAATGTTAACCCATGTAAGCCTTACACTAGAAACATGGCTTAAATCTAAATAGAGTGTCTTCCCTGCAAAGCAATATGGTACTTAAAAGTGTTTCATAAACTAAGGTGTGACAAACACATACTAAGATAGTGGAAAACCAATGAACTCTGAGAACAAACAGATTCTGACCCAAATATATTCATAAAAGCAGTGTAGCCTGGATAATCTCTTGTTTTTCTTAAAATTTTATTTATTTACTGATAAATTGTTGTAATAAATCCATTTCAAAATCTACATGGAGAGTAAAATTTGATAGAGTGTGCAAATGTTGACTCATATTTCATACTTGTTAAATCATGTAGCTTTCTCTTGTTAAAACTTTTTGTGTTATACCTATACAACTATCCAAAAGTTAAAAACATATAGTTGTATGTGTATGTATTTACACACACACATACAATCACAGAGAGAGAGAGAGAGAGAGAAATAACATTTTTCCCATATTGCTATATATACTGGAAAAACCAATAGCAGGTATTGGAGAAGATGTGGAGAAATGGTATGTTCCATATTTTCTTCTAGTGGGAATGTAAATAGTATAAGTATTTGGGAAGCAGTATGGCAATTTCTAAAAAAAAAAAAAATACAAAGATGCTTGTAGCCTATCATACAGCAATTTCACTTTGAGTTATGTGTTGTCAAAAGAAACTCTTAAACGTGTGTCCAAGAAGGCCTGTTTAAATGTATTCATTATATCATTATTTAAAAGGTTGAACATTGAGTAAATAAAATGAGTTGCACAAGAATTCATAAGGATGCTAACATATGTATAAATTTTAAAAGTTCATGGAAAATACCACTGTTTACAGACCACACATAGATTGTAAAGTCTAAAAGCCTAAATGGGATTGATATTCACCAGTTTCAGTGTAGAAGTGAAGTCTGGAAAGAAATGGAGAGAAAGGGTGGCATCAACTTTATCTGTCACATTGTATTTATTTAAGAGAAGAGAAGATGATATGAAAGCAAATATGTCCAAATATCGACATCATTAGTTGAATCTGGGTGATAGGTATATGGTGTTGACAATATTGGTCTCTGCATTCACCTGTTTAATGGCACAATCATAAAAACATACAAATAAACTATTTTTTAAAAAGCTATGAAAAACCTCTAGTTGCCTTAAGTTCTTTCTGGACAATGGGTTTGTGGCTGGGGGGAGCATATGTTTGCATTTACTACACATGCAGTATGATTGTAGAAAGGATGTGATATGCATATGCACACATGGGTAGGCATACATATGCCATATATATATATATATATATATATATATATGTATATGAAAAATATATAGCACATCCTTCCTATATTATTCATACCATAGGTACAATGAATTGTGCCTTGCTCTTCATTCTAACTGCAAATTACTTTGAATTTTTACAAAAGACAATGTTACATTAATTTAGATAAATTTTTTGTCTTACCCTTGGCATTGCAAAGCCACTTAATTCTTTTAACAGATTTTATTGACAGATTCTTGCCATGACTTTTGTTACATAGCACTACACTGTTTTCTCCAGCCACTGGCCAATGCAGGTCTATGATTTTGTTCTAACCTGCTTTGCTTCATCATTTTCTGTGAAAATAGGCTGGACACACTTTAATAACATTTGCTATTAACATATTTTAACTTTAAATCTGTTAACCAAGACATAGTGTATTCAGGGTGTACTCAGGCCATAAAAAGGCTGGAAATCTGCCTTTACATCTCATGGAAATGTCTTATGAAATGTATAGTAATACACCCCCCTAACTTCGATTTCCTGTAACTTAGAGTGGCTTTTAATAAAGCTTATTCTTTTTATATTATACTATAGCTTGACTTCTGGATTGTGTGATTTGACATCAGAAATAACTTAGATGGATTATTTCCCTGAATTTTAACACCCAGGATATGTGCTGTCACATTCCTTTTCATAATGAAAAAAATTAATAAAATGCTCAAGAAGCAAATGGACTACAATTCCACCAGTTCAAAATAATTACAAGGAGAATAGGCGTGAATCTGGAAACAAAGCAAATATTA
Source organism: Delphinus delphis (assembly GCF_949987515.2). Classification (NCBI taxonomy): domain Eukaryota; kingdom Metazoa; phylum Chordata; class Mammalia; order Artiodactyla; family Delphinidae; genus Delphinus; species Delphinus delphis. The sequence continues at coordinate 34,334,624 of NC_082697.1, read as the reverse complement.
AAAGAGACACCGTATGCTTACTTTCAACTGGGGGCAGTAATGGGAGCCCACTTACAAAAATGTACCTAACAGGGGTCCTGCTGAGCCCATTAAAATGAACAGAAAATGCTTTCATAGAACTCTATTAATTATTGATTGTACAGCTGAGGTGATTTTTAAAGTATGTAAGAAGAAGGTTTATTAAGCAAGTTAAACACTCCTTTTCTGCCCCCCAAATCTGATTTAAACCAAGAGTTCCTATAAAAAGTACATTTCTCCTCCAGATGTTATAAATTCTGAAGTATTTTGTCATATGTATAAAATCACCCATGTTCAAGAGTCCACATGGAAGGTTTGAGGTATTTTTCTGTAAATCTAAAAGCATCAGATTAGGTCAAACACAGAAACCAGGAAAAACTAACCC